>NC_061512.1:9214757-9247035 GCF_022539505.1 Lolium rigidum | reverse complement strand
TTAATGGAGGCATGAACCCACTATCGAGCATAAATACTCCCTCTTGGAGTTAAGAGCAAAAACTTGGCCGAGCCTCTACTAATAACGGAGAGCATGCAAGATCATAAACAACACATAGGTAATAGATTGATAATCACCATAACATAGTATTTTTATCCATCGGATCCCGACAAACACAACATATAGTATTACGGATAGATGATCTTGATCATGTTAGGCAGCTCACAAGATCCAACAATGAAGCACAATTAGGAGAAGACGACCATCTAGCTACTGCTTATGGACCCATAGTCCAGGGGTGAACTACTCACTCATCACTCCGGAGGCGATCATGGCGATGAAGAGTCCTCCGGGAGATGATTCCCCTCTCCGGCAGGGTGCCGGAGGCGATCTCCCGAATCCCCCGAGATGGGATTGGCGGCGGCGGCGTCTCCGGGAAGGTTTTCCGTATCGTGGCTCTCGGTACGGAGGGTTTCGCGACGAAGACTTTAAGTAGGTGGAAGGGCAACGCGGGGGCCACACGAGGGCCCCACACACCAGGCCGGCGCGGCCGGGGCTCGGGCCGCGCCGCCTAGTGTGGCGGCGCCTCGTGGCCCCACTTCCTTTCCCCTCGGTCTTCTGGAAGCTTCGTGCAAAAATAGGACCCCGGGCGTTGATTTGCGTCCAATTCCGAGAATATTTCCTTACTAGGATTTTTGAAACCAAAAACAGCGAGAAAATAGCAATCGGCTCTTCGGCATCTTGTTAATAGGTTAGTGCCGGAAAATGCGTAAATACGACATATAATATGTATAAAACATGTAGATATCATCAATAATGTAGCATGGAACATAAGAAATTATCGATACGTCGGAGACGTATCAGTACCACACATGTGCCAAATATGGCCTCGGTCCGACAAACTATGCGGTGTCACAGGCCGTTTCCTACTCATTTGCCCTAAAAGCCATAGAACTCCGGACGTGATAGCTCTGTTTGTCAAGGGTTTTCCAAAATAATTGTTGTATCCTAATTCCAATTTTTGGAGTGGTTACTAGGACACATAAAATGATGCCATGCGGCTCCAAGGGATTTTCTAACTTAGTTTAAATTGCCTTCCGGCCAAAACGGGCCCCCACAGAGATGCGGTATGGCCGTACCGGGCGCGCTAGTGCACCCGTTCGCCAACATGCTAAACGGAAAAAAATTAGCACATAAAGTGATGTGTTATAGACCTAAAAACATTTTTCCCGGAATTTATTGAGCGACGGAAAGTGTACCCCTAGTTCAAATCCGGTCAGTTTCCAGCGGATTCGGCGGGACACCGCAGGAAGCAACAGTGATTTCTAGATAGCTAGCACGCACATATGGCATGTGATATGTGGTGCGGAGGCGGTGTCCTACCACTACGCGGAGGTCTCGTGCAATACAAAAATACGCCCCATGTAGCTGCTTCACAAAAAAAAACCCGTTTGGCACCCTGAAAATGAACAAATCATCGGCCATGGGTCGAATTGGAAATCCGCTTCCGGGGCATTGCTTCCCATCCCAGGGACCACGCACGTGCCAAATATGGCCTCGTTCCGACTAACTATGCGTTGTCACAGACCGTTTCCTACTCATTTCCCCTAAAAGTCATAGAACTCCGGACTTGATAGCCCTGTTTGTGAAGGGTGTTCCAAAATAACTGCCGTATCCCAATTCCGTCTGTTGGAGTGGTTACTAGGACACATAAAATGACGCCATGCGGCTCCGCGGGATTTTCTGACTTCGTTTAAATCGCCATGTGGCCAAAATGGGAACCCGATGACATATAAGAAAGTGTTTGAATTGTTACTATATTAACATGATATACATGATTCAAATATGCATGATTTTGACATAAACGGATAGAGAATGTTTTTCTGAACATTTTGATACCTTATACGCATTTTTTTGACATCATATGAATTAGTTATGATTTTTACAAAATTAGACAAATTTGACAAATAGTCTACGCCGAGGGTGGCCGTCGGCGTAGCCCTGTCTACGCCTAGGGCCAAACATATGCCGAGGGCTGCCCTCGGCGTAGACTTCGCTACGCCGACGGCAACGATACGCCGAGGGTGAGACTCGCTGGCTGGCCGTGCCGGGCCATACGCCGACGGCCCCGACATTTGGCCGTCGGCGTATGCCACGGCCCTCGGCGTACGTCGCCATTCCTGTAGTGAGTTTTCTTCTCTATCAATGAAGAAATGTGCTTCGCTAGTCAAAAAAAAATCTGTCCAGTTCATAATAAGTGTAGTGGTTTTGGTATAAATTTAAACTAAAACCAGGATACTTATTATTCACTCTATCTATAAAAGATGTCTGAACTTTGTCTAACTTTACATATATCTACACCAAAACACGTCTAGATACATGTATATTTTAATAAAATTGTGACATCTTTTGGAAAGTACTACTTTAATTTGGTCCCATTTAATCGACACAAGTGTATGTAAAGTTGCACCTACTGCTTCAGCTGTACTCCGGTGTCAATTAATAACGACATGAGGAAGTAGTGTATAAATAAAATCAGAGGATGTAGAAAACGCACGTCGCCGCTATTAGCTCTAGGTGGCTGGCCAGCTTTCCCTACAAGGAAAATCACGAACTTGCCGCGACAAGTTATACTAACGTGGAGTCAGGTGATACCTGATTGGTGCAAGTCCACGTCAAATCGCACTACGTGTCGTTGCCTGACCCATATCTTAAAAATTCACGTGCGTGAACTGTACGAAATGCGGCGGCAGTTAAAAACCCGTCAGATACACTACATCGGCCAGAGGTTTTTCAAACGTTTGCTAATTTTCAAACGTGTCCTTGTTAGTATGACAAGTCGCCATCCACATACATAGACGCATTAAGGGACGCGCGTGATGTGGCGCCTGCAGCATGCATGGATGCGTTGCGTTGCGTTGCAGGCCACACATTTTGGAGCTGGAATTCATTAGGCTGGCCATAGTGCTAGTATTATAGGTAGTATCATGCATACTAGGCCCACAAAAATGGTGATGTGACATACAATTAAGGAGGAGAGATAGTATTAGAATAACATAGGTGGATACTGTATCATAGCACACGTTACGAGAAAAGTAAATGCCAAATTAATCTTGTACATAGATTTACATTGGGATTCTACAAAATAATAAATTTAGAAGTTTATGATACTACTCTATAATACCACCCACTATAGAGATAGTATCATAGACAAATATCATATGCATGATACTAGTAGATGATACTATGCACTATGACCAGCCTTAAACTACTAGTAGCAAGAGATAACAGTGATGTTGATACGTAACCTATGGGAGATGCATGCATGTGACATAATGAACGTAAGGGAAACGGTCACGTGGCACCCCATTAAAAACTGGACCGGTACCAGTCCACTGCTATGCAATACTCTCTCCTCCATATAGTTTTTGGTCAAAATTAGAATTAAAGTTTGATCAACCATATACAAATAAGTCTAAACATTTCAATCTCAAATCAATATTGTTAGAACCATCATGAAATATGTTTTCATATCATGGGAATTTAATATTATAATTTTTTTGTATAGTTGGTCAAAATTTTAAAGTTTGATTTTGACCAAAAATTGTATGCATCATATTTTTAGAAGGAGGGAGTATATGAAACACGAAGGAACCAATAGCCGGCCCGTGCCTAATGATTATTATAAGGGTGCATCCACGCCTCCGTGAACTAATAATTGTCACTAACTCTCATTTGATTTTATAATGTAATACACATGTTAAGAAAATTACACTGCTATATATAGTAATTTTTCATGTAGTGATATAAAATGTTATATTTGTGGCGAGATCGCTAGGTCATCGTGAACTAAGTAATTCCTAGTCGGCCTAGAAATTACTTAAAGCCTTGTTTGTTTCGATTTTTTTTCTCGATTTGCAAGTGCAACTTTTCTTCCGGTAATTTTCCACGATCTTGCTAGTTAGTTTTGAGTTCTTTTATATAGACAAGCCCAACATTCAAATAATATTTGCAATAGGAAGCTTTTTGTTTTCCTGGTAGGAATAAGTTCTCGTGGATATAAGATTTGTTTTGTACCTCCAAAAAAAATTGGATAAACACTATAAATATTGACAATAGTTAATACAGTTGAAAAATATGGCAAAAACGGAGATCCCTGCATTTCAGGAAAAAATAAGTAAAAACTAGTTATAATTCAAATGTAGTTGTGCGGGTACAAGCGCCTGCAGGAAAGGAAGGCGGAGGTAGCACCAACATTGTTGTTGTTGTTGACGCTAGAGCCAGTACCGACGTATGCGGGAGGAGCGACCAGGTGGATGAGATCATTGATGTTAGTACTTAAAAGTTAGAACAATCATTTGTATAATTGATGTGAGAATTAGTGTGGATGGGATAATTTTCGTTCAATAATATTTATATTCCATATTTATAGAAAATAAAGCATGTGATGTCCCTTAATTTTGAATTGTATAGAAAATTCATACGTCTCTTTTTTGTTCAGACCATGTTTGCAAATAATTTTAATGTAAAATCTTGTAAATTTATATTGCATTATAAATACATGGTAGGAACCCTTTGAACTTAAAAAGATCTAATATAAGTTCTGATTTTGTTCAAGCAAAAAAAAAGTCATGAGTTTGGGATCCAAAAATCTGCACACATATAGTATGATGTTGTGCGTGGAAGCACGTTCCAAGAGTCAACTTTTGAGCATATATAAATCGAACTAGCTGCGTGCGTGCTACATGTAGCTTGTGATTACTTAATTAATTAATTATTAGGGAGGCTCAGTGAACATTTCTAGGGTTTCATACTGTCGGTCTCTGTGGGTTGCATTAGTAAATACTACTCCCTCTATTCCAAAATCTATTGCATATGATTTTTTTTTGCATAAATCAAATTTTGTATAACCTAGCATGGTGTGAAGACAAAAATATTAATCCTTGTAATATCTATTGTACATATCATGGAAATATATTTCGTGGTGGTTCTCGTAATATAAGTTTAATATTGTAGATATTGATATTTTTCATGTATATTTGGTCAAATTTTAATTTTTTTAACTTTAGCTAAAAATTATATACAACATAAATTGGAATGAAGGGAGTACTACTACGTAATATAATTAACCATATCATGCCTGGTAGGCATAGGTCGATGGCTCCAATTTAACATGATTCTAAGTTTACCATACCAATTGTCACTCCCTTATTCTCTACCAAACTTACATGTGATGCATGCGAAGGTGGGCATGCCCAGCTACATGCATGCATGACACATCACCACATCTCACTGTCTTGCCATTTCTTGCAAAGAAGTGCATGTGGGCCACAGATGATGAAAGCAAATGCACATAAATCTTGGATCTACTTCTAGAGGTGTTTTTGCAGATGAAACTATGTACATATGAAACACAGTAAAAAAATATGTATAGATGGAAATGCTTTCCTGTGGTGTTGTGTCCCTATGAGAATGACCGTATGGTCAGATGGTTAGCTCGAGTTAGTAGCTATCCCGTAACCCGGGTTCGAATCTCCTTGGCCACGGATTTGCTGCTCATTTAGCTTCTTCTGCAAGAATATGCCATGGGTGCTAGGGCCCATGGGTCTCGCTTTTTTATTTATTTTTGGTGTTGTGTCCCTCTGAGGCAACATGCCACGGAACAGTAGGCAGGTGGTGTTGGTGGCCAGGTGTGCCCAAGTGAGAGGTTTGGCTCATCATGCATACATTTGTTTTTGCAATAACCGAACTAAGGAGAATTATAAACTATACCAAAAAAAATTACCTGAACAATCATCCTAAAGGAGGGCCTTGTCCACGTGGACATGTACGTAGATCTTGTGGTTAAGAGTGTATCATTGTATTCTCAAGCCTTCCATGTTCTATAGAGACGGTACTAATTTAAAACATGTTACCATATATTATCTAGATTTGTATATATATTTATACACTAGAATGCATCTAGATATACGGAAAACCAAAACTGATCATGGGTGCATATGCACCTGATATGTATAAAACATATTTCAAAAAGTAAAAAAAATTAGGAAAAAAAATTAGCATGTAGAGGGACATGTTCTATGTGTACATGTAAAGTTTCACGTAAAACTAACAATTTTTGTACCCTGTGTAAAAAAGACAAATAATGCCTCGAGAAATAGACTATTTTAACACCAAATATTTGTCTTTTTAGTACAGGGCACAAAACATATCGGTTTTTGCTGAAACAACTTTGTGAACACGTAACATGTCAAGGTATACACGATAAATTTTTATTTTTATTTTTTAACATTTGGAAATATGTTTAATATGCATTTCAAATAAAGGGTGCATATGCACCCGGGTGCAGAAACACCCTGTCCCTAGATATATGCATATCTAGAAATATCTGCAACAAGTAATTCGGGTAAGAGGGAATGCTATACTTTGCAAGTAGGGCTGCAAGAGACATCCCACGTAATCTCGTGAAAGCATCGTCTAATTCAAACTAAGACTAGTTCGTTTAAAAATGCTACAACTAGCCTATCAAGTTTTGAGTACGAAGTGAGGCGGATCGGGCACCACTTTGCGTCCCTATTTGTGATATGATGCGTTTGCTGATTTTTCAAACGCACCAATGGTAGTGTGAAAGTCGCCATCTGTACATCAAGGGCATGATCAAGGGTGATGTAGTGCCTGCAGCATCGATGAGTTGCGTTGCTGGTCACACGTTTTGCAGCTCACATCGATTAAACTAGCAAACAGATAGTGATCGATCGTCTATCGGACATGCATGCATGTAACATAATGAACGTAAGGGACACGGTCACGTGGCACCCCATTAAAAACAGGGCGCCCCACATACCCTACGAAGGACCAGCAACAGTGCAACACAATGCAAAAGAATCATGAACCTGTCCAGTGTCTAACAGCATCTCCAGCTGCGTCTCTTAAAGCATCCACCAAAGAAATTTGGAGCGCGTCGAACCAAAAACCTCATTTTATCCAGTGCGGTTTAATACGGTGTCTGGCGCCCCGAGCCCGTCCCCGCTACACAGGGAACACGCACGTCGGACACAACGAAAAGCGAGGTGAGGAGATGCGGGCCCGATGCGTCAGCGGGTCGGAGTGCTAAAACACCGTTGCCTATCTTTGGTCAAGCGACGTTAATAGCGTCCCAGATTTTCCAGGCGACACAGGGACGCGTCTCGTCGTGCATGGCCGCGTGGCCATCCGCGCCAGCGTTTATTGTGTCCAACGCCCCGCTGCCGCTTCGTCTGCCGCCGATGTACATTAAGAGCGCCCATGCTTCCTTCCCCATCCCAATCTCTCGCCGCTCCCAAATCTCATCCTCCCTAGCCAATGTCGTCGTCCTCCCGCAAGATCGCCGCGGCGAACGGCTTCGGCCGCGGCAGCCTCACCATGGCGGAGGCGTGGGTGATGTACCGCGCGGGATATCCTATCCCACCGGACATGCGTCTGTCAAGCACCGGCGGGTGGAGGATGGCCGCCAACGGCATAGGTGTTCCGCCACTGCCATTGTCGGGCACAGAGCGCTAGAGGGACGCGATCAAGGCCCGGCGGTCTCGCCTCACCGTCGAGGAGCGGGCCGATCCAACCTGGGCGTCCACCGACAACGACACCTGGTTGGTCGACTATTTCCAGACGCAACATGACCTCGAGAGATAAAAAGCACTGCCTGCCTTGTCGGCCGTTGGAATAGCTGGAACAAGGATGGGTGCATCCTCTTCTGGGGCGTTCCAGGGCCCACCCTGGAGAACATGGTCGATGACATCCAGAACGGCGCTCCAAGGTTGGAGACGCCATCATTGCCCCCACCATCTCCCGCAGCCCGCTGGCACCCGAGGAGGGCGTACTCGTCCTCTTCCAACTCTTCCTCGTCAGGGCCGGCGCGATCGACGTTGTCCTCGTCGCACCGAGCCGCGTCGTACACCATCCCCAAGCGCGAGGTGAAGGAGGAGCCTGAGTTCGCGACGCTGCCCGTCAATCCGAGGCGCGGCGGCAGCGGCAGCAGCAAAGGCGGGGCGGCGGCGCCCTCCTCATCCCGAAGCCGGAGGTGAAGGAGGAGCAGGACGACGAGATGGCCGGGAAGGCGGTGCTGCTAGCAGAGTACGAGCGGCAACAGGTCTCATCGCCAGCAGCGACGACCCCGAGGACTGCCCTAGCTTGCGAGCGGCGTGCTTGGCGTCGATGAACGACCTCGAGGCGGCGATCGCCATGTCCATCCGCGACACCGGGAATCCGCTCGTGGACCTCACCAACGACGGCGAGGCTGGGCCAAGCGGCGTGGTGAAGGACGAGCCCGACGAGCGCGTCAAGTAGGAGGTTGTCCCCGACCACATGTATAACTTCCACCAGTACCACGCCGCCTCTGGCCGTCGCAAGTACTACTAGATTAGGGTTCAGTTTAAATTTCATCGAATTTCGTTCGAATCTATGTAATATATAGCAAGTTTGAACGAATTCGCTTTAAGTTTTAAATATCTAAAATTTTGTTTGGGGGACGCGGCTGGGGAGCGACGTCCCCTAAACGTGGCACGAACGAAACACGTCCCCCCAAACGCTCGATCCGGCGCCTTTTGGGGGACGCTTTGGGGGACGCAGCTGGAGATGCTCTAAGGATTGCCATAAGGGCATCTCCAGCGGGGGCGGGTCATTTCGGATGCTAAAACGGACACATCGCGTCCGTTTGCATCAGCCTAAATGGTTTAAATTGACCGCGCGTCCGTTTGCGTCGGGGGTGGCTCCAGTGGCACGATGCATATTTTTTCCCCTTCGACAAACCCATAATTTACATTAATAAAAAAACATAAAAAGACTTTAAAAAGGCCAGAAAGGTCTGCTAAAACCTAGCTATTGGCTATTGCTCGTCATCGCTGATGAGGTCGATGAACTCTGGCGTCGGCCATGGAAGCTGGTACGCCGGTGGTGGACGAGGAAGGGCGGGTTGCGACAATTACAGCAAGGCACGGGGGGACCGGCACGCGCCTGGAGTTCAGATACCAGCCTCCTCCAGGCAGGTTTGCGTCCGACCATGGCACCGGCCGGTTTTCCTGCAAGAGGCGACGCGCGAACTCAATGCGGATGTACCGCTCGACCCGCGGCTTCTTGTTGGACCGCGAGCCACTAGCCTCGTGGTTGTTCTTAGTTTTGTGGACCGACCAACATTTTTCCACATGGCGTCGGTTGGGTGGATACGGTGGACTCTGGCAATGGTGTGGTCGGGAAAATGGGCGCCGCCAGCAAATCTTTAAAAATCCCGGACGCCATCTCGCCTTCAATGTCCTGCCACTACGACTCCACCCACCAGCGCCATTAACGCGGCCCTGAAAAGTTGCAGCACGCGCCTGTAAGTTATGCCGCTGAAGACGAAGCATATGTGCAACTGCCGGGTGGGCGTGCGGAAACCGTGCAGATGACCGCTGTGTCCAGAGACGTAAACGTGCCACATTTTTTTGGATTGTGTTTGCGCCGCTCCGGACATCCTGGTCATTATGCGTCGCCCCGCTGGAACTGGGTGCATACGCATTTTCGGTCCCCACTGTCGCAAACGGACACTTCGGCATCCGATTGCGTCGCTCCGTTGGAGATGTCCTCAGGTACATAGGTCTATGTCTCACACTCTTGATCAGTTCATCCTGGTAGTAACACTTTGAAATGGGCTTTCGTCCTTTTTATAAATAAAGCCGCAATGAACGAACCAGTGCAAGATGGAGAGAAGAACCTATTAAAAAATTAAAAATAAATGTTAGAGAAAGTGCCAAAATAAGTCCTTGTGGCATTTCTACCGACGCAATCCAAAACAACAAATTCAAATGGTTTGATTATGTCCGTTTAGATCGCCCCGGGATAGAATTTGGCTCGCGATCTGGCCAGCCAGGTCAGTGCGTCAAGCGGCGCGGCCAATTTGATCCGCGGTCCGATCCAACTTGTTTGAAAAGATAAAAAAGCTTGGCTACATCCATGGTCGGCATACATGATTTGGGCATAATTTTCTTGATGCAAATTGATACAATGAGCTAGAAATTAATAAAAATTTAGTACATGACCCTAGCATCTTCATCTTGCCCTCCCCTAGTCATTCTCGTCAGAGTGGTAGTAGCGGTGGCACATGGTCTCATCAAAGATGTAAACAGTGAGCATGTCGTGGACCTCGTACTTGAGGACGACGGACTGCCTGACTTCAATGGCGTGCGCGTGGGCGAACCTCCTCCATCCATTATGGACGTACATCTGCCCTACGCGGTCGAACAACATCTCCACAGACTATAGGAGGTTCAACGCCGACCACCCGCAGTACGAGCTTGTGGGGATATTGCCCATCAATGATCGACACGAACTTGTGGGGGAGGCGCAGCCTATCCTAGTCGATGCCCAAGTGGATGAAGACACCAAACTCAAACCCAGAGAGGTCGATGGCAACAAACTTGGGCAACAATGGTGGCGACGGGGACAGTGGTGGTGAAGAGATAGTGTTGGTTGACTGACATCTCCACCCACATCTTCCTCGGCGACCTGAGCCTCATCCATGCCTCGGGCCCGGTGGCCGTCTTAGACGCCCTCCCCTCGACCCTATGCTGCCAACCATGGCTACCGCGATGCATGTGGTGGTTGTGGGGAATGGAAGAAGATGGTGGTGTGGAAGAAAATGGCCACACGGGTGGCCTGTTAAAAAGGCAAAGGCATTGGATGCATGCGCGGAGGCAGAAACCCCGGCATTGATAAAGGGGGTCGGCTAGCCTAGGTGTCACGAGGCGCGAGCAGCTTTGGAGTCAGCGTACTTCCATTGATGGCTAGAGGAAAAAGGCAGTTGGTTCGCTGCCATGCGGGGCCCGGTCCAGGCCAGAGGACATGTGTGTTGTCCGCGCAGACGAGGACGTTTCTCAAATTTGGTGGATGGATGGGTCATGTCGAATGGGTTGGTCCATTTGGGTAGCGACGTTGGAGCGTGCGCGATCGTCCCACCTATCTGTGGACCAGTTCAGATGCAACATGACCGTTTGGATCACGGCGGTAGAGATGCCCTTACATGGCGAGAAATAAAGTGCAAAATTCTGGAAAAAAAAAGTCATTACAATTGCAAACAAAATGTGCTAGTAGATTAAGATAATCATTTAAATAAAGGAGGAAGATGGCAGTTACAATCCCAGATGTAGGTGGATATATACGACGGTGTGGTGGATCCTCTTCGCGTCATAAGGAGCATATTCGGTCGTCTCTTATACATTTTACTTTATCTAGGAAAACGGAATAAATATTTTACAATAGATTATCTCATAGTGCTATCTCTTATTATTGTTGCTCTCCTACACATAAGATATATGCTGATTAAAGTTGATTAATATGAGGTGTGATGAAAGATGGCATCTCGTACAATGGTAATAGTTATCCTGATCTTTATTTCAAAAAATGAAAAATATGTCTATATCACTTCTTAATCAGCAATCATCGCCCGTTGTATCCTTCACCTAGAGTTTATTGTCAAGAAAAATTCCTTCAGCAAGTGGACCTTTCACAGAAGAAGGAAACACGACAAAAGAAGGTGTACATTTTCTAAGAGAGAGATATTGAGACTAAAAACTATCTTGGGCGAAGGAGACATTGAGATACATAATCGTCACCATATCATGGAAAATCTCTTAAAGTAGACAGATGGACAAAGCCAAATTAATTAAGTAGTATAGTACTTATCAATCCACCATGCACAAAATTAACATAATCGATCAAAACCAACAACTCAATCAGCAAGAGCAGACTAGTCACAATAAAAAGTATTATATACTAGTATCATTATATGATACTAATTTAGGATACCACTTCTACAATATATAATATTATGAGGTAGTATCATAGTTCATCATATTTAATATTTTGTAAAATCTCAGAACAAGTTTATGTATATGATGCATTTGCTATTAAACTTTCTAGTTTTACGTGCTATGGTACGGTATCTACCTATGACCTCTCTCATATTATTTTTCTCTTTATTAATTGTTGTGCCATATCAGATTGTTGCCAATAAAAACACAACAGAGGTCCATATGTTATTGTGTGTGTAGACTTGTCGAGCAAACATCAATCGTTCACCCTGGCAAATCTTAACTAAAAATGCATGGATAAGTACTACTGACTAATGAAGCATTGCTTGGTTGGGTTGCTAATGATTATATATCATGTGGTAGGATTACAAGAGGTCACTCACCATGCACCTCATGCATCGGAAACTTCCTTTTCACGGAATGTACATATGAGAACAAAGTGCTGCCCTCATTCCCAACGTACGGATGGGTTAGTTTGACGATTATTATAATATAGCTAGGTTATACAGTTAAATAACAGTTAAATAACTAAATCTGTACGGATGTGCATGATGGAATAACATTCGTGGATAAAAATATTTGTTCTGAAATCTTTAGCCTGGTTCCTACATTTGTCGAGTAGTAGATAGTAATAATCGTTGCATTAATTTTATCTCATGATTTCGTGCAAATTAAGTATAAAGAGACACAAAATCAAAGTGGCAGATCTCTCTTGATGTGTACGGTACGCATGAGGTGATATCACGACTTAATTATTTGCATCCAGATCGATGTGGACATCAAAATAGGAGTATATATTGCCAGTTGCAATGGTACCTGCGATTTTGCAGCCAGATTCTGTTTCTCAGGTATATCCTGAGGAGGATCAGACGTACCTGCACCACTAACTCATCTTAATAATAAAAATTAAAAAGATTGTGAATCATATTAAGATCATTGGATATCACCTTATGTTTTCAGAAGCAATCACCTGCTTTATGTAGATACGCAATGTGCAATTAAAAGGTCAAGCTCACGAGCATCCAGTTTCCAATGATTTTTTCTTTTGGAGATTTTTTAATGGTGTCCAACGTTTCTTGTTCTGCCAGTGAATTTGCAGCATAAATTTTGGTCGAAAATTGCAGTACTATTCACTGGAGTGCTGGGCGTCCTAGGAGCCAGGAGTCGACTTTTGAGTAAGTAGCTGTTTTTTAAAAAAGATGAGCAAGTAGCTGTGTGCGTACAGCGTACAAGATGTGCATACTTATGTTACTTTACCAAATAATTATTAACTTGGAGGGATTTTCTCTCTCTATCCCTGAACATGTTCATCCCTATATCCATTTCCGATTACCACAAGTTTGCTTCGATTCAAGACAATTTGTACAAGAAAAATATGTGCCTCGACGATGGGGTATCGTTCGGACCATCAGCACCGAATTTCGTGGAGTGTATCTTCTAAAACTCATGGTCAAACTTTGAGCTTTTTTGGACAAAAGATTTCAAATTTGTTGCACAAAATCAACTGTTCGAAATTTCCTTTCAAGTGTAGCTTGATCTTGTTGTTTCCTACAACTTTCTGTTGCAAGTTTCTTGATTTGGTGGAGGTAGAGAAATACATGTATACCTATGTACACTTGTGAGGTTGAAGAAGAGAAAGTGGAAGAGAAAGAGGAAGAGAAAGATGAGGAAGAAGAGGAAGAGGAAGAGGTTGGTGGAGTTAGAGGAATACATCTGCAGCTCTGTACGTAGACGTGTACGTGAGGAAGAAGCTCGCCGGTCACCTCGCTGTCGTCCAGTAAATATCGTCGGAGCCACAAACGGTCCTACTGCTCATGGCTGAGGACGACAACCGTGAATTCCCATCGACTAGGGGTGCGCTTAGCAGAACCGCTGGTGTCGGTTGTGTGCATCTGGGAGACCGCGACGCCGTGGCAGCGGTTCTCGTGAAGACGAGGTGGCATGTCGCCGACGCTCGTGGCCAAGGATGATAACCGTGAATTTCCAAAGACTACGGGCGCGCTCCTCGCGCGGGGCCGCCGTGTTGCTGGTGTTCATCCGGACGGGAACGGCGGCGCTGCCGCTGTTCTAGTGAAGATGTCGGTGAAGAGCACCTTCGCTCGGCGCGGTGGTCGGCACGAGCGAGCCATGCCAGGCCGGTCAGGCCCAACAGCCGCCGGCAAAGATGAAAAAGTTTAAGAGCGCTGAAGTTTTCTTGTTGTCAAATTATGTGTGAGCAACATTATGAAGAAAATGCTTATTTTGGAATATAAACATTCTCTTTAAAATTATAAGTACGAAATTTCAAGTTTTGAATTCCTTTTATATGCTCTAGGATTCGTTAGAGTTTATTTTTCAGGTATTGGAGCAACTTTCCATAGAAGGAAATCACGTACTTGCGAGCATAGATTGATTAGAGTGGTTTTGCTAATTCTTAGTCATCTAAGAACTAACTTAATTTTCAGTTGACTCCAATACCATTGGATGCGTCGTGATTCGCACTAGTCATGAGTTGCAACATGTGTTGTTACTGCAATTTTCTAAGATGCACATGGGTCCCAAATGAGATTTTACTATTTGCACATTAGGTTGCAACTAACAGAAGTACCTAGAACCCGTTAGATTGTCTTCGGATTCGTGACAATTATGAGTTGCAGCACGGGTTGTGAGTGATAAAAGTACTTTGAGTTGTTGGATAGTTTTATGATTCGCGTTAGTCGTGAATTACAAATGATGCAACTAGGGTTGGATGTGTTGGGATGATCTTGGCTGACAATCAAGAGATAAATCATGGGATGTAGTCAGCCACTTCCCTTATCACCTTGGTGCCTAACCGGGGAACTCAAAACCAACTACTATCTTCGATTCATATTACTTGATGCAAGTTGTAGATACATCTATATTAGCATCAAGTAATATGGATCAGAGGGGGTACATGGTTTCAGGCCCATCTCTCTAGTGTCAGATACAGATATGAATGGGGTATCTCATGTGTGGGTCAACAAACTAACACCTAATGACTCTCCCATAAAAAAAACTAACACCTAATGACATATCTCCTAAGTACTGATCCAAAAGAAATGCTAGAAGAGGTGAAGGTCATCTCCACCGCCGGCCAGCGGGGCGTTTAGTGTCGGAGGCACCCCTACTCCACGCTTGCACCATCGAGGTGCTTGTTGTCTCCCTCAACCCCTTCACCATGGATGCATCGTGCAGGCCAGGGCTCCAATAGCCTTACACGAATTTTGATCTTAATTACTTCGATATTCTAATGTGAGATTAAAACTATTTTTTGATTAATTCTAAAGAATTAAGTCTAATATGATGATGTCACTAAGAAATAATCACGTACTTATTAAAAAACGGCATTGGATTGATGCAATTAGTCATGAGATCGCACTACATGGCCGGTCTATAACTTGAATCACGTGCGCCCAAGTAAATTGTGTGGCTAGCTATTTTATTAAAATGCCAAGACATCACATTGGGAAATAGTTTTCTTATTTTTTGCAATGAAAATGACCCGTGTGTGGCTTTTCCTAAATAGATATTGCGATTTCATCCTAGGGAGGATTGATATCTCCCGGCTTAATTACAGTGTGCTATCTCTGATCCCTAAAATCCCTGGTGCAGACAAAATTTCGCAGTACAGGCCCATAGCACTCATCAATGTTATCTTTAAGATAGTTTCCAAGGCTTTTGCTCTTAAATTGGACCCGATCGCCCACTGCGTCATCAGTCCAAACCAAACTACCTTCATCAAAGGAAGATTCATCCTTGACGGAGCCCTGGCTCTTCAAGAGATCAAACACGAGCTCAAACGCAAGAAGCTTGGGGGCATCTTGCTAAAGATCGACTTCGAAAAAG
Organism: Lolium rigidum; assembly: GCF_022539505.1. Taxonomy (NCBI): domain Eukaryota; kingdom Viridiplantae; phylum Streptophyta; class Magnoliopsida; order Poales; family Poaceae; genus Lolium; species Lolium rigidum. The sequence goes on along the minus strand of NC_061512.1, from coordinate 9,231,370 downwards.
CATACGACAGAGTTAACTGGGAGTTCCTGGTAGAGGTCCTCCGTGCTAAAGGTTTTGATGCAGGGGCAGTACACAAGATCATGCAGCTGGTCACGGGGGGTCATACTGCCATCTCCATCAACGGGGAAGTGGGCCCCTCCTTTCGCAACAAAAGGGGTTTGCGACAAGGGGACCCTCTCTCCCCGCTGCTCTTCAATTTCATGGCCGAGGCTATCTTGGTTATGCTAACCAAGGCGTGTGAAGCCGGACACATTGCGGGCGTAGTTCCCCACCTGATCCCAGGGGGATTTCACACTTACAATATGCAGACAACACCCTGATCTTAGTTCAGTACAATGAGCAACAGATCAGCAACCTCAAATTCCTGCTGATGTGCTTTGAAGAAATGTCAGGTCTTAAGATTAACTACCATAAGAGCGAGGTGATGGTCATGGGGCAAACCCCGGAAATCATGCAAAGGGTTGCTGATATGTTGAACTCAAATTGGGAGAATTCCCTTTCGTCTACCTAGGCATGCCTATAGCCGACCGAAAGCTCACCATGGATTAGTGGATGTTCCTGGTTCAGAAACTGGGTATCAGAATTGAATCTTGGCTAGGAAGGTTCTTGTATTCAGGGGGTAGGCTTATTCTTTCTAACTCTTGCTTAGCCAGCCTGCCAATGTTTGCAATGGGGTTGTTCCTTCTTCAAGATGGGGTGCACGCGAAATTTGACTCCCATCGCGCCCGGTTTTTTTGGGAAGGAGCCGGGACAAAATGCAAATATCACTTAGTCAATTGGTCGGATGTGTGCAGACCGAAGGAAGGTGGAGGCCTGGGTATTATCAACTCCAAGAAGATGAACATTTCCCTCATGTTGAAGATGATCTGGAAGTTGTTCCAAGGAGACAACTCGCTTTGGGCCCAAATCATCTCTGCTGAGTATGTAGAAGCAAGGGACAACTCGCTTTGGGCCTCTTCACAATCTTCTTGAAGAGATCACCGGAGCACCAACCGCCAAGCCAACTAGGAGGTTTCCCTCCAAGAGTAACAAGCTCACGGTCTCTCACTCGAACTAATCGTGGTGGAGAGCTCAACACTATGCAATGATGCAAAGCAAGAACACTAGAGGTGTTCAAGTCCTTCACTCTCAAATCCCACCCGAACAACAAATGCTAGGATGAGATTGGAGAGGAAGAACAATGGGGAAAGTCAACAAAAGACTCCAAGATCTAGATCCCAAGAGTTCTCCTCACTTAGAGAAGAAATGGATTGGTGGAAGTGTAGATCTAGATCTCCTCTCTTAGATCCCTCAAGAATGAGCAAGAACCATGGGGGGAATCAAGAGAGAGAGCAAGTTCTTCAAAGGGAACAATGGAGGAGAGAGAATGGAAGAACTAACTCAGCCCAAGGTGGAAGAAGGGCTATTTATAGCCCAAGAGCAAATATAACCGTTGGGGAAAAGTTGGGCTGAGTCGACCAGCGGAGAGGCCGGTCAACCGGACCTGGGACCGGGTCGTCCGGTTCAGGACCCGGTCGGACCGGGCCACTGACCGGGCCTATCCGGTCCACAGACCGGTCGACCGGGCTAGTGACCGGACCAAGCTGAAAAGCTTACTGGATAGTGTCCGGATGGCACCGGTCCAGGGGCCGGTTGAAACCGGGCCATCCGGTCAGACGGCCGGTCACGCCGGGCTAGAAACCGGGCCAAGCTGAAAAGCTTACTGGATAGTGTCCGGATGGCACCGGTCCAGGGGCCGGTTGAAACCGGGCCATCCGGTCAGACGGCCGGTCACGCCGGGCTAGAAACCGGGTCAGCAGGAAAACATGTTTTACTAAAACTGTGATAACTTTTATGTCCGGACCCCGATTGACATGAAACCAATTTTGTTGGAAAGATAACGACGAATAGAACCCCAACAAAAACTGGAAATATGGAGACTCCTCACAGGATATTTTTAGATGTTTTTAGAGAGGGAGTCTCCCACCGTCAAGAAACGGTGAAGACGTCCAAACTCGAAAACGCAATAGAAGATGCATGCGGATTCCGTTTTCGATGAACTTGGGCTTGTTGTAAAGCTAGCAACAAACTCAAGAACCTCACACAGAGAAACACCAAGAAGCAATAAGGATATGCAAAGTATGCAAAGGGTTGAGCTCCCTAAGACGATGTGATCAAGTTACCCAACCGAAAGCCCCTCTTGATAGTGCGGCTATCTATCCTATAATCCGGTCTCCCAACAACCACCTTGAGACCGGTAAAAGGAAAACCTATCAAGGTCATACCTTTGCCTTGCGCATCCCGCTTGATCTTGATGATAGCTCTTCACGCTCCACTCAAGCCGGAATGCCTCACTTGACCAATGTTGCTTTGTGAAGACTCACAAATGCTCCCCCATACACTATGATGGGAAAGCTCCATTGATGCACATCTTCACATGTCCAATGTCACCAAATGGACGGCAAGCTTCAAGCATGTGGTCCACTTGAGATGCTCATCTTGAACTTGCACGACTCAACCTTGTATCTCCTCATACTCACTTAAGATAGAGCATGGCTAATATTGAGTTCCACATAAGAACTCCATCTTCATTTCTTCTTGTTGATCATATCACATATTTATCTTCAAACCGATGATCTTGATGCCAATACACAAGGTATATCTTTATCTTCATGGCATCCATACTTGAATCCAACATATGGAGTACAAGTAGTACCTATGGAATATTTCTTCATATAAACTCAATGAAAACATTAATCCATAGGGGTTGTCATTAATTATCAAAACCACACATAGGGGCAATATACCCTTACACTTGTATATTGTTATATTATCCTCCCGATGGTAGTATATGAAGAGTTACTTGGGAACTCAGAATATGCTCATCATTCTTCAATTTCATCGGGCACGCGAACAGCGTTCCCGATGGGAGTAGCCCCCGAGGCTACAGCCAAGTACTTGTGTTTGGTTGTAGGCTCACCTTTTTAGCATCTTTGTCGCTACATTGTCATTCCTTCTGCTTCTCTTATCTTTATCGGGTGCGCGACCAGCGCTCCCGATGGGAGTAGCCCCCGAGGCTACAGTCGAGTATTTATACTTGGCTGTAGGCTCAACTTTGTCTTTGTCGAAATATTTGAAATACCCCCTGAAGAATCAACTCCTCCATCAAACTTCCTCAATCTTCTTTAAAAAGCAGCCCCCGAGCATTTGAACAAAAACTTTTATTTGATCAAAAGCTCTCGAGCTTATTAATATTACTCCTGCTATCGACATTCTTCAAAAATACTTGCATCCGCAGTTTTCTTTATAATGACGTCATTGCTGATGATAGCCACGACCACTGTATCGAGAAGACGCGACTGCTGTCCGGTCGCTGACATGTAGACCCAAGAATCCGCAGAGTTTGACACGTTACGCAAGTGCGGGACACACATCCTCCACTTTCCCTGGCACGCGCGCTGTAGCGCCTCTCCAGTTCCTTCCTGGTAAAAAGACCTTCTTACCCCAGGTGACATGTGTAGGGTATGAAATCCATTCTCCCATCATCCAACGGCGCGGCGGTTCGCGGATGTACTATAAAGTACCGTCTTCCACCTCCAGATTTCCCCTTCGCTGCGCCGCTGAAAACCAGAGCCCCTCTCCTCTTCTGCCATAGCCAATCTCTCTGTGCACTTGCTCTCTCCACCACCGCAATCCACCGAGTGAATGCCACCGCGGGCGAGGCTCTCCAAACACACCTCTCCCATGGCGGCGGAAGACCTGAAGCTTTCCAAGTGGGAGAGATCCAAGATCTCGAACCAGGATGTGAACCTGCTCAAGAAGCTTGGGCTCATTGTCAACACCCGGATTTTTAAGTCCAGATGCCTATTATGCCATTCATCGCAATCCCAGGAATAATGTTTTTGTGAGACATAATAGATTGATATCACAACACATCATTCATTACAACACATAATCGTCTTACATAGAGGGATCACATGATCCAGTCTTAATACATCATAGTGGATCTAGAGATCCTATTACAAAACACATAGCGGAAGCGAAGTAACGGTTGCGGTCCATCTATTCCACAGGCAACTGTTGACGTCAGGAGTGATCCTAGTTGTCGTAGACGTCCTGCTGTCCATCTTCCTCGTACTGTTGTTCTCCTTCATAGTCTGGCCATTTGAATAGCCAGGGACAAAGCCATGAGTACTTTAAAGTACTCGCAAACTAATACTAATGTAACAACTATAGTAAGGGGGATGCTAAGCTCTAGGTTTATTTGCATAAAGCCAAGTTTATTTCATAAACATTTAGTAAAGATGCTTGAATCGCTAGACTAACTCAAGTGGGAACATTAGTGTCATTCCCACAACTCGTTGTTTATTCAAGTCAAAGTCACCATTTCAAATTCAAATCACAAGTCACCCTTCACATGTCACTTTTTTTTGAAAAGTTCTGATGACGGAACAGTATGGCCTTTCCAATCGTCCGTAACCGTGGACACGGCTATTCGAATAGTTCTACACTCTGCAGAGGTCGTACACTTGTGCCACAACATTTGCAATAATCCGTCGAGGTTAACGGCCCCGATTTATCACACTTTGTGTGCGGACTACCAACCATAACCTTTCACTTACATACCCTAGTATAGGCACCTCTCCCCATGAGCTTGGCCTCCCAGTGAAGACAGACAGTCAGCCTGGGAACTGCACAGGGCTTGGGCCGGACAGTTCACCTCATTCACGTCATTTCACATCAATTCACCTTTAACGGAGGCAGCCTCAGCATAACCCCTATGACGCTTGTTTAGAGGGAACCCATACTAAGATACATAAACTTCCGAGTTAAGCCCTTACCCATAATCAGGTATTGTGGGGGTACTTGCAAAATTGGAATGGTATCGCATCCGAACCCAACCATCAGTTTTTGTAAAGTTCACCATGTCGTTCACAAGTCACATTCACCTTCAAAATCTTTCAATAGAATGACTCATCATTCCAAGGTTTTCAAAGTCATTTCATTTCATAAGTTCCCATCTAGAGTAGTCAATTTTATTTGTTAGCACTAGCAACTAATCATGAGGGGTGCTATCTAGCTTCATTTGCTCTAGGCTAAATTTGATGATCTTGTTCTACTCTAGACCAAGTGAATCATGAATCAAAAGTAACTTTGATAAACCAAAAGCAATAAAGCTTGTAAAGTAAAACTTGGGATGGGATCATTAAGCATAAAGTAAAAAGTGGTGGTGCCTTGCTCTTGTAGAGCTTTGCACTTAGCAAGAATATTAGCTTGCAAGAGTATAGCTTGCATTGGTGTTAGCTTGTCTTGGTTGGAGTAGTGATCAAAGTTCTCTTCTTCTTCAGAGTAGACCTCCTCCTTCTGGTACTCCTCGGTACTAGCGTCTATAAACGAATACGAGGTATACAATCACCGAACAATACTTAAGTGCTAGACTAATCACACAAATGGCTCACACAAGCTATTCTAGCATCACCACATTCTTAACATGTTGGTTGACTTTGTTTTCTTTTAAAGAAAAATAATTTCCTCTCACATATTAATTTAGGGTTTCTATTTAATTCTTTGAGAAATAATTTCCTCTCATTGTAATATTTATTAGTGATTCTATTTATTTATTTTGAGAAAATAATTTCCTCTCATTATCTTCTTAAGAGTTAATTTCTATCATGAATAATATGTGACCTAGGTTGACCAAAGTCAACCACTTCACACTTATCATTTAAGAACAATGATTTAAATGAGGTGAGCACCTCATACCATTTTAATAACACATTGCAATGGTTTAATATCATTGAAAGAACATCTCTCATGTTATGTTTTGAGTGTTTGATGTCAATGTATGTGATACACTAATGTTTGTTAAAGTGGTACAGGGATTACATAGATATTTATTCTTGTGTGTTGGATTTGATCGACTGTCAAAAGTATTCAGAAAAAGTTGGCCAGGCCGGATAATCCGGGCCGGATATTGTTGAAATATCCGGCCCCCTGAATTTGGCTAAGTCTCTGAGGAAAAGCAGCGCAGTAGAGGGGCCGGATTTTTGCCCGGATATTGTCCTGGTATTGTACCAGGGCCGGAATATCCGGGCCGGATATTTTGGAAATATCCGGCCCCCTCGATTTTGGCTAAGGACCTGCAGGATTGCTTCTCTGGCTAGGGGCCGGAGATTTGGCCGGATAATGTCACACTTTTGTCCCAAAGGCCGGATTATCCGGTGGGCGGATTATCCGGCCCTTACTTAGGCCGGAATATCCGGCCCCCCGGATGCTGCAACGGCTCGATTTTGAGGGGAGGTATAAATACCCCCCTTCTTCTACCTTGGTGGCTTGCTCAATCATTGCTCAAGAATTCTGCCAAGACACCTCCATTAGAGCCACCTCAAGAAACACAAGATTTGCAAGATCTCCTTTCTCCCCCAACCAAAGCTCTTGATCTTTGGGGATTCGAAGGAGAAGACACCGATCTACATCCTCACCAAAGCGTTCTTCATTTCCCCTCACTTGTTTGAGGGATCTCATGCTAGTGTTCCTATTTGGTCCCCTAGTTGATTTGTTGTTGATGTGTTGTTGTTGATTGTTGTATTGTTACAGATTTGGGAGCCTCCAATTCAGTTGTGGATGTGTGCCCCAAGAACCTTGTAAAGGCCCGGTTTCCGCCTCGAGGAAATCCCTTAGTCACTAGTAGGAAAACCATTATAGGTAGAAATGACATCTGTGGCGCACCAAAAAAATATGCTCCACAAAAATTATTTTTGTGGCGCACCAAAAATATGCGCCACAGAAAGTCGAAATTCTGTGGCGCATGGATGGACTGGTGCGCCACAGAATGTCAACTTTCTGTGGCGCATGTGGCTGGATGCGCCATAGAATTTCCATGGGCCCACGCGGGGTCCAGCACTGCACATGGGCGAAGAGAATTCTGTGGCGCATGGTGGCATGTGCGCCACAGAAGTTCAAAATTTTGTGGCGCATGGTGGCATGTGCGCCACAGAAGTTTAAAATTCTGTGGCGCATGGTGGCATGTGCGCCACAGAAGTTTAAAATTCTGTGGCGCATGGTGGCATGTGCGCCACAGAAGTTAATATTTCTGTGGCGCACCAACAATATGCGCCACAGAATTCTGCAGGATTTTTTCTCCCCACGCAACTCCACCCCCCCCGTGGATCGCCTTTTTTACCTTTGTAAAAAATAAAAGAAATAGATAGAAATTTTAAAAAATAAAATCCTTCGAGATTCCCATATATTATGTCATCTAGCACCACTGAAATTTAACAAACATGAACTTTGACTTTTTTTGCAAAATTGCGTGGGAAAATCATCAAACTGGATTTCTGGTTGCATACGAACTCGATAAAAAACGCACAATATATCAAAATGTTCCCACGAAAATTCTACATTCGAAAAGAGTAAAAAGTTACGGCCAGTTAAAGATTTTTTCCTGCAAAATAGAAAAATTAAAAAAATATTCTGTGGCGCATCTCGGCCCCATGCACCACAGAAGTTTTGTCCGAAATTTTGAAAACCGGAGGCGCCAATCTCTTCCTCCACTTCACCTCCACCACCTCCTCTCACTTCTCCATCTCCTCTCCTCACTTCTCCTCCTCCACCACCACCACCACCTCATCCCTTCTTCTCCACCACCTCCACCCACCACCACCACCTCCTCCTCCATTCTTCTCCGGCGACCACCACCACCTCCTCCGGCGACCTCTGGCGACCACCACCACCTCCTCCGGCGACCTCCGGCGACCACCACCACCACCTCCGGCGACCGGCGACCACCACCATACCTCCGGCCACCACCATCACCACCACCACCACCACCACCTCCTCCTCCGGCCACCACCATCATCACCACCACCACCACCTCCTCCTCCTCCTCCTCCTCCGGCCAACACCACCACCACCACCACCACCACCTCCTCCTCCACCATCTCCTCCTCCACCACCACCACCACCACCTCCTCCTCCACCATCTCCTCCTCCACCACCACCACCACCACCACCACCACCACCACCACCACCACCCACCCACCCACCCACCCACCCACCACCACCACCACCACCACCACCTTCCGGCGAGATTCGAAAAAAATCGGCGAAATTCCGGCGGCCCCAGATCTGGCCGCCACTTTTTTTTTGAAATTCGAAAAAAAATTCTGTGGCGCATATTGGCATGGTGCGCCACAGAAGTTTGACAGACAATTCTGTGGCGCATATTGGCATGGTGCGCCACGGAAGTTTCAAAATCCCGTGGCGCACGTACATATGCGCCACAGAAGTTTCAATACTAGTCGCGTGGTAACTGTGGCGACCTGGATATGCGCCACAGAATTTGATTTTGGTGCGCCACAGATAGCCTTTTTTCCACTAGTGAGTGGAAGTGGGCTAGGCCTTCGTGGCGTTGCTCACAGGAGATCTGAGTGAAGCCTTCATGGCTGTTGGTTTGGCTTGCGTAGCAACCACACTCCTCCAAACGTAGACGTACCTTCTTGCAAAGGAAGGGAACTACGGGAATCATCTCCGTGTCAACGCGTGCTACACTCTCGGTTACCTCTATCCCACTCTATCTCCTATATATTGCGTAGCTATATCTTGCTTAGTTGATAACCTTGCCATATAGGTAAATTCACTTAGTTGCATATCTAGAGAATTTACCTTTGTGTCAAACCTAAATTGAAAAAGAACTAAAAATTGGTTAGCACCTATTCACCCCCCCTCTAGGTGCGGCATACGATCCTTTCAATTGGTATCAGAGCCTCGGCTCTTATTTCGGGCTTAACCGCCTAAGAGTATGCCGGACAATGTTCCTCCGGAAGAGGCCGGAAAGTTGGTCACCATGGAGGACATCAATTCGTTGAGATCCTCCATGGACGCTCAAATGGAAAGCATGAGAAAATTGATTTCCGAGCTTTTGACTCCGGTCCCTCCTAAGGCTCCCGTCGTAGAGGTAAAGGACGCGGGTGTGTTAGAAGAGGGAGGTGCTTCGGCATTACCCTCCTCTACTAAACCCGTGGAAGGTGACAACTTAAACACTATCAAACCTCCCATTGCATCTCCTAGTGGAACTAGTGGAGGTGAGAGCTACAATCGAGTAGCTCCACCTTTTCTATCTCCCGATATACCGGTTCCCTATCCTCATTTGAACATTCGGGGCGACCCACCTAAGTTTTCCGTTGAGAATTTCGATACTTGGCGATTTGAGTTTCGCTCTCATGTTTGCAGTGCCTCCAATGAACTTTGGAGAATCATCAAGGAAGGCTTCAACCCCTACAACCCCGACAAGTTGACTAGAAGAGAAGCGGTTGATAGTCAACTCAACAACACCGCCTTGCACATGATTCAAACTAGTGTGGGGACAAATGATTTGCCTCGTGTTCGGAACTACACCACCGCCAAGGAAGCTTGGGATGGTTTGGCCGCTAGTTGCATTGGAAGTGAGAGCACGAGAAGGAACAAGTATAATGCTCTTCGGAATCAAGCCGAAGGATTCATGAGGCTACCGGATGAAGATCATCAAGTCATGTATTCAAGACTTCTCATCGTTTCCGATTCCTTCCGGCTTATTGGTGCCACCCACATCAATGACTCTTGGATCAAGGAGAAGTACATTGAATGCATGATGCCATATGTACCCATTGATGTCAAGACCCTTGTTGGGAGAGAATGCTATTCCTCTCTCTCTTCTCAAGATGTCGTGCACGAGATGCAAGCCCTCAAGGTGCTCGAGCAAAACTCTCATGATTCTCTCAATCGTGCCATCGGTATGTCAAAAGGGAACAATCTTGCCTTGGTGGTCAACCCCGTAGAAGAAGTGCACCCTCAAGAGCAATATAGGGCATCTTGGAGTATGTCCTATCCGGAAGATTTGAAATGCCACTATCATGATCACATGGCCTTCCATGCTAAGTCCTTTTGGGTTGATCCTTACAAGGCCAAGGATGACAACATCAAGAGAAACAACAAAAGTGGATTCACTAGCTTTGGTCCAAAAACAAGAACATGCTACAATTGTGATGACAAGCGCCATTTCATCGCCGAATGCCCCTATGAGAATAGGGAGGATCATAATGGAAGGCTCATTCCCAAGGACAAGAGCAAAGAATCAAAGGGCAAATATTCAAAAGCCCCCAACAAGAAGTTCTACAACAACAAGACCAAGAAGGGCAAGAAGTCCCCAAGAGTTGTGCTTGTGACTAGGGAAGAATATTCTTCCGATGAAGTTGTAAGCTCTAGTGATGATGAAGGAGAAAGCTCAAAGGAAGTGGCCGCCATTGTCACTACCAACCTTCCCTCTTCATCTCTCTTTGAATCCCCCAATGAGAATCCTCATACCAAGAATGCACATTGCTTCATGGCAAAGTCCTCCTTGGACACATCTATTGTGCTAACAACTCAAGAAGAATACTCCTCCGGAGATGATGATGTTGATGATGAAGAAGATGCAACCTCTAATGGATTGGTAGCTCTTGCCTCCCTCTCCACTAACTCTTCATCACCAAGTGAATCCCCCAATGAGTTCATTCATGTGGAGGAGGAAATTTGTCTCATGGCCAAGTCCTCCGAGGTATCATCTCCTAGCCCCTCTATGCCTAACATATCTAGGGATCTAGGGGTTGATGATGCTAGTCTAAAAGTGAAACAAGAAATGCTAGAATTTGATGAATTCATGTTTAACCTACAAGGTATCAACAAAAAGCATGTTTCAAATCTCATGGCTCGTTTAGCTCAACAAAATGATATGCTTGAGAAAAAGGGTCAAATAGAGAGAGAAGACTCTCTTGAAATTCATGCTCTTAAAAATGCCCTTGAGGAAAGTCAAGAAACTATAGCTTCTCTTGAGGAGAGGCTAGAAAATCTTGAAGAGCCTCAAGATGAAATTAACAAGCTCACTAAAGCTAGAGATCATGCTAGGGCTAAGACTAAATTGCTTAAAAAGGAAAAGGCCCAACTTGGTGTTGATCATGAGAAACTTGTGAAGGATCTAGATGAACTAGACAAAGCTCACAAAGCTTTGAAGAGTGAATACTCTCTCCTATCCAAGTCAAATGAGAAACTTCAAATTAGGCTTGCTTCATATGATGTGCCTAGTTCCTCTACCCCTTCTTGTGATCATGCAAATATTATTGAGGAAAATGCTAGGTTGAAGGATGAACTTGCTAAGGCCTCCTCTCACCAAAGTAAACTCTCTTTGGATGATCTTTTGAGTAAGCAAAGATCAAACAATGGGAGGGAGGGCCTAGGTTACAATGCCAAGGCGAAGAAGGCAAACAAGCAAAAGGCCAAGCCCACACAAGAGAAGAAGAAAGCTATCACCAATGGTGAAGCCCCTAAGGGCAACACCATTAATGATGATAATGCGGGAAATGCTAACCCTCACTATGTTCTATTTAAAGATTATTATGGTGATGTTTATGCTAAATATGTTGGCCCATATGATGGTTATGTTGCTTGGTCTATTTGGGTCCCAAAGACTCTTGTTTCTAACAAAAGAGGACCCATTGAGAAATGGGTACCTAAATCCAAGAATTGATCTCATGTAGGACTATGCCGCCGGAGGTTCAAAATGGGTACTTGATAGTGGATGTACAAGTCATATGACCGGCGGCAAGAACCTCGTCAAGGAGTTGAGGCCCAACATAAACAATATCACCGTCTCCTTTGGCGATAATTCTACATCCGAGGTATTGGGTTTTGGCAAGGTTGTGGTTGCACACAACATAACACTTGTGGATGTCATGCTTGTCAAAACCCTTGGTTACAATTTACTTTCCGTTTCCGCCCTTGGCAAGATGGGTTTCGCCGTCTTTATTGATAATGATATTGTGGTCCTCTTGTGGAGCAAGACTCTAAAAGTCGCTTTCGTTGGGTATCGCGAACATAACTTGTATGTGGTGGACTTTTCGGGGACCACCACTTCAAGTGCGATGTGCCTATTAGGAAAGGCGGATGTGGGTTGGTTGTGGCATCGCCGCATAGCCCATGTCAACATGAGAACTTTGCAAAGTCTTCACAAGGGGAACCATATTGTGGGACTAATGGAAAATGTTTCTTTTGCCAAAGATCGTGTTTGTAGGGCTTGTGTTGAAGGCAAAATGCATGACTCTCCGCATCCAAGCAAGACTATCATCTCTTCCAAGAGGATCTTGGAGCTCCTTCATGTGGATCTCTTTGGTCCCGTTACTCATGCAAGTCTTGGTGCGAAGAAACATTGCTTGATGATTGTTGATGATTACTCAAGATACACTTGGGTCTACTTTCTCAAGACGAAAGATGAGACTCAACAAATATTCATTGACTTTGCTACCGAGGTGCAACGCCAACACAACCTCCTCATTATGGCAATAAGAAGTGACAACGGCTCCGAGTTCAAGAACTACACACTCAATGATTTTCTTAGTGATGAGGGGATTCGTCATCAATATTCCGTTGCTTACACCCCTCAACAAAATGGTGTTGCGGAGAGGAAGAACCGGACTCTTATGGATATGGCAAGGTCTATGATGGCGGAGTATAAATCCCGCTATAACTTTTGGGCCGAAGCCATCTCCACCGCTTGCCACTCCTCTAACCGGCTCTATCTCCGCAAGGGCTTGAACAAGACTCCATATGAAATACTCACCGGCAACAAGCCTAATATCTCATACTTCAAGGTGTTCGGTTGTAAGTGTTTCTACAAAATCAAAGGAGTTCGTTTGTCTAAATTCGCTCCTAAAGCTTTGGAGGGTATATTTGTTGGTTATGGTGCCGAATCTCACACTTATAGAATCTTTGATATAGCCTCCGGGATTATCATCGAATCTTGTAGTGTGAGGTTCGAAGAAAATGATGGCTCCCAAGTGGGGCAAGTTGATGTATGTGCAGGTGATGAAATACCTCAAGATGCCATAGTAAGAATGGGTGTGGGATTTTTCCGCCCCATTGAGGGACACGGTGTGGCGTCTCGGGAAGAACTATGCTCTACCACGGTGGAGCCCTCATCCTCTCAACATCAACAAACCCCTTCTCTTGAAGCTAATGATGCACCAACCCAAGAACAAGAAGAAAACCCTCCCTCTCATGAACAAGATCAAGGACAAGATCAACCAAGAATTCAAGATCAGATCCATTTGATATTTGCACTTCACCAAACATTGTCCAAGATCAAGCACATGAGGATGAGCATTATCAAGAAATTGAGGAAGCTCAAATTGAAGGTCAAGACGGGGACCCAAATGATCAAGTTGATCAAGTGACACCTCCAATGCCTAAAAGAAACAAGGAGGAGATCGAGGCCCGTCGTCTAGCAAGAAGAGATAGGATCCTTGAAATTCGTGGACACACTCATGACAAGGTCCTTGGTGATGTTCGAGCAAAGGTCTCCACAAGAAGGCAATTGTCTAACTTTAGCAATCATCATTCTTATATCTCCATTGTGGAACCCAAGAAAGTATTTGAAGCCCTTGAAGATTCGGATTGGGTGGAAGCCATGCATGAGGAACTCAACAACTTCAAGCGCAACAAAGTGTGGACCTTAGTAGAGAAGCCAAAGGAGTGCCGCAATGTTATAGGCACTAAGTGGATATTCAAGAACAAGCAAGATGAGTTTGGAAATATTGTGAGGAACAAGGCAAGATTGGTGGCTCAAGGGTTCTCTCAAGTTGAAGGAATTGACTTTGGAGAGACCTATGCTCCCGTGGCTTGTCTTGAGTCCATCTGTATCCTTCTTGCTTATGCATCGCATCATAACTTTAAGTTGCAAAAAATGGATGTTAAAAGTGCATTTCTTAATGGTCCTTTGCATGAAGAGGTTTATGTTAAGCAACCCCCGGGGTTTGAGGATCTCAACTTTCCTAACCATGTCTACAAGCTTGATAAAGCACTTTATGGTCTCAAACAAGCTCCTAGAGCTTGGTACGAGCACCTTAAAGAATTGTTGGTAGACCGTGGGTTTGATGTTGGGCTGATACGTCTCCAACGTATCGATAATTTCTTATGTTCCATGCTACTTTATTGATGATACCTACATGTTTTATGCACATTATATGCCATATTTATGCATTTTCTGGAACTAACCTATTAACAAGATGCCGAAGAGCCGATTCTTGTTTTCTCGCTGTTTTTGGTTTCAGAAATCCTAGTAAAGAAATATTCTCGGAATTGGACGAAACTTTCGCCTCGGGGTCCTATTTTTGCACGAAGCTTCCAGAAGACCGAAGAGATAACGAAGTGGGGCCACGAGGCGGCCAGAGGGCAGGGCAGCGCGGCCCAGGCCTTGGCCGCGCCGACCTACCCCCTGGGCCCCTCGTGTGGCCCCACGCATTGACCCTCCGCCTACTTAAAGCTTCCGTCGCGAAACCCCCAGTACCGAGAGCCACGATACGGAAAACCTTACAGAGACGCCGCCGCCGCGATTCCCATCTCGGGGGATTCTGGAGATCGCCTCCGGCACCCTGTCGGAGAGGGGATTCATCTCCCGGAGGACTCTACACCGCCATGGTCGCCTCCGGAGTGATGAGTGAGTAGTTCACCCCTGGACCATGGGTCCATAGCAGTAGCTAGATGGTCGTCTTCTCCTTGTTGTGCTTCATTGTTGGATCTTGTGAGCTGCCTAACATGATCAAGATCATCTATCTGTAATACTATATGTTGTGTTTGTCGGGATCCGATGGATAGAGAGTACTATGATTATGGTGATTATCAATCTATTGTTCATGTGTTGTTTATGATCTTGCATGCTCTCCGTTACTAGTAGAGGCTCGGCCAAGTTTTTACTCTTAACTCCAAGAGGGAGTATTTATGCTCGATAGTGGGTTCATGCCTCCATTGAATCTGGGACGATGACGAGAAAGTTCTAAGGTTGTGGATGTGCTGTTGCCACTAGGGATAAAACATTGATGCTATGTCTAAGGATGTAGTTGTTGATTACATTACGCACCATACTTAATGCAATTGTCCGTTGCTTTGCAACTTAATACTCGGAGGGGTTCGGATGATAACTCTGAAGGTGGACTTTTTAGGCATAGATGCAGTTGGATGGCGGTCTATGTACTTTGTCGTAATGCCCCGATTAAATCTCACTATATTTATCATATCATGTATATGCATTGTTATGCCTTTCTCTATTTGTCAATTGCCCGACCGTAATTTGTTCACCCAACATGCTTTTATCTTATGGGAGAGACACCTCTAGTGAACTGTGGACCCCGGTCCTATTCTTTACATAGCATACAATCTACGCAATTGTTTTTATCGTTTTCTTTGCAAACATCTTCCACTCGATACGTTTAATCCTTTGTTACAGCAAGCCGGTGAGATTGACAACCTCACCGTTTCGTTGGGGCAAAGTACTTGGGTTGTGTTGTGCGGGTTCCGCGTTGGCGCCGGAATCCCCGGTGTTGCGCCGCATCACATTTCGCGACCATCAACCTTCAACGTGCTTCTTGGCTCCTACTGGTTCGATTAAACCTTGGTTTCATACTGAGGGAAAACTTGCCACTCGTGCGCATCATACCTTCCTCTTGGGGTTCCCAACGGACGTGTACATCTACGCGCATCAAGCACTTTTTCCGGCGCCGTTGCCGGGGAGATCAAGACACGCTGCAAGGGGAGTCTCCACTTCTCAATCTCTTTACTTTGTTTTTGTCTTGCTTTATTTTATTTACTACTTTGTTTGCTGCACTAAATCAAAACACAAAAAAATTAGTTGCTAGTTTTACTTTATTTACTGTCTTGCTCTCCATATCAAAAACACAAAAAAATTAGTTACTTGCATTTATTTTATCTAGTTTGTTTTGTTTACCGTTGCTAAAATGAATACTCCTGAAAATACTAAGTTGTGTGACTTCACAAATGCAAATAATAATGATTTCCTATGCACACCTATTGCTCCACCTACTACTACAGCAGAATTCTTTGAAATTAAACCTGCTTTACTAAATCTTGTGATGAGAGATCAATTTTCTGGTGCTAGTTCCGATGATGCTGTCTGCCCATCTCAATAATTTTGTTGAACTTTGTGAAATGCAAAAGTATAAAGATGTAGATGGTGATATTATTAAATTGAAAGTGTTTCCTTTCTCATTAAGAGGAAGAGCTAAAGATTGGTTGCTATCTTTGCCTAAGAATAGTATTGATTCATGGACTAAATGCAAGGATGCTTTTATTGGTAGATATTATCCTCCCGCTAAAATTATATCTTTGAGAAGTAGCATAATGAATTTTAAACAATTAGATACTGAACATGTTGCTCAAGCATGGGAGAGAATGAAAACTTTGGTAAAGAATTGCCCAACCCATGGACTGACTACTTGGATGATCATCCAAACCTTCTATGCGGGACTAAATTTTTCTTCGCGGAATTTATTGGATTCAGCTGCTGGAGGTACCTTTATGTCCATCACATTGGGGGCGGCTACAAAACTTCTTGATGATATGATGATAAATTACTCTGAATGGCACACGGAAAGAGCTCCACAAGGTAAGAAGGTAAATTCTGTTGAAGAAACCTCTTCCTTGAGTGATAAGATTGATGTGATTATGTCCATGCTTGTGAATGGTAGATCTAATGTAGATCCAAATAATGTTCCTTTAGCTTCATTGGTTGCTCAAGAAGAAAATGTTGATGTGAATTTCATTAAAAGTAATAA
>NC_061512.1:9108983-9214657 GCF_022539505.1 Lolium rigidum | reverse complement strand
AATTGTTTTTACTGTTTTCTTTGCAAACATCTTCCACTCGATACGTTTAATCCTTTGTTACAGCAAGCCGGTGAGATTGACAACTTCATCTGTTTCGTTGGGGCAAAGTACTTGGGTTGTGTTGTGCGGGTTCCGCGTTGGCGCCGGAATCCCTGGTGTTGCGCCGCATCACATTTCGCGACCATCAACCTTCAACGTGCTTCTTGGCTCCTACTGGTTCGATTAAACCTTGGTTTCATACTGAGGGAAAACTTGCCACTGTGCGCATCATACCTTCCTCTTGGGGTTCCCAACGGACGTGTACATCTACGCGCATCATGGGCTAATCGATCCCACTCTTTTTAATAAGAGGGTTAATGGGGAGCTTTTCATTTGCCAATTATATGTTGATGATATTATCTTTGGCTCTACTAACAATGCTTTCAATGATGAATTTTCAAAGCTTATGACCGATAGGTTTGAGATGTCTATGATGGGAGAGATGAAGTTCTTCCTTGGTTTTGAGATCAAGCAATTGAGAGAAGGAACCTTCATCAATCAAGCAAAATATCTCCAAGACATGCTCAAGAGGTTCAAGATGACCGAGTTGAAGGGTGTGGCCACTCCTATGGTTACCAAATGTCATCTTGCACTTGATCCCAATGGTAAAGAGGTGGATCAAAAGGTATATCGCTCCATGATTGGATCCTTGCTTTACCTTTGTGCATCTAGACCGGACATAGTGTTGAGTGTTGGTGTGTGTGCAAGGTATCAAGCTTCTCCTAAGGAGAGCCACATGATGACTCTCAAAAGAATCTTTAGATATTTGGTTGATACCCCAAGATATGGTATTTGGTACCCCAAAGGCTCAAGCTTTATTCTCAATGGATATACCGGTGCGGATTGGGCGGGTGACAAGGATGATAGGAAATCAACTTCCGGGGCTTGCCAATTCCTTGGTAGGTCCTTGGTGTGTTGGTCTTCTAAGAAGCAAAATTGCATATCTCTCTCCACCGCCGAAGCCGAATATGTTGCCGCCGCAAGTGGATGCACTCAATTGTTATGGATGAGGCAAACTTTAAAGGAATACGGTGTCATTTGTGACAAAGTGCCTCTATTATGTGACAATGAAAGTGCTATCAAGATTGCCTATAATCCGGTGCAACATTCAAGAACGAAGCATATTGAGATCCGGAATCACTTCATTAGGGATCATGTTGCCCGTGGTGATATTGAGCTCATCTATGTTCCTACCAAAGATCAACTTGCCGATATATTCACGAAGCCTCTTGATGAAGCAAGGTTCTCTTATTTGAGGAATGAGCTAAATATCATTGATTCAAGGAGTATAGCTTGACCATCTTGCAAACACACCTTTTTCTCAAAACTTTATTTGGTTTAGATGTGGGCATGGAAATAGGGGGAGTGCGGTTTAAACTATTGAGCTATCCCTCCCCCCATAATGCCAACATTAAAGAAAATCATTCTCTTTATATCATATAATGATATGTGAGCTTCAATGATGAGTAGTGGTTTTGGGCCCAAGATATATCTTCGCGGTGCCATGCCATAACACTCATATATGGTGGCCTAGGCCACCACACTCTTCTTTGTGAAGAGTTGGAGTTATTTGTGTCTTATCGCTTTTTATTTGACAACTCCATGTTCTTATGGGAAATCACTCTAGTTTGGCCTTATTTGCTCATATCTTGCAAACTTGAGTGATCATGTACCATTAACAGTTTGAACCCTCTAAACCTAAGCCTACTCTCTCCTATAAGCCATTTCCATCTTGCTCATTTGTCATGTTTGGTAAAAACTTGGAGTTTGAGGTGTTTCGGTCGAATGATCTAGGTTGCTCCATCTTATTGGTAAATTTGCACCTTATATGTGACGTGATATATTATTGCATCACACATGGGTCTTGCAAATAACCAACGAAAGATGGGACGGATTCCCGGTGATTCTGGAATTTTCCAGAACCCCGGATAATCCGGCCCCACGAGACACCGGATTATCCGGCCCGGCCGGATTATCCGCCTTAAACTAGGGCCGGATTATCCGGCCTGGGAAGATCTTGAAAGGGTTGAGGACGAGGCCGCGGGGGGGCCAAACGGTTCACACCACCCCCACGCGCCCCTCTCTCCTCTTTCTCCTCTCAAGTTCGCTGGATCTCCTCCTCCTCGCCGGAGACGCTCCATCCGCCCCCTCTCGGAGTTCTTGGGTGGATCGGGTGCATCTCCTCCCTAGCTACCTTCTCCTCCAAGCGGTTTCCACAATGGATGTGGGTATGATTCACAATCTCTAACCCAAGATGTTGTGTTTTATATGTGCTCTTTTCTTGGTGGAATTGGTGTCTAGTTGTTCCAAATCAGTTGTAGTATACTCCTCTTGCATGCTATGAGGCCGATCTAGTCTTAGACAAGCTTTTGATTGGAAAACTGTAAGTTTCGCAGGGCCGGATTATCCGCCCCCGAGCTGGCCGGATTATCCGGCCCGGCCGGATTATCCGCCCCCAGGGGACACCGGATTATCCGGCCTGGAGCTTCATCGCCGTTGCAGTTCTTGCTTCAATCTATCATGTCTAGATTTGTACCGACTTATAGCATGTTTCTCGAGTTTACTACTGTATCTTACATGACTTATGAGCATTACCTTTCCTTTGCTACCCGCCTTTGCTTCTCACAGGTGGTGCTTCTCGGGGTGGTCGGAGACGCTCAAGGCATGATCGATCTAGTGACGAGTTTGCATCCAATGCACCTCGCAAGTCCGTCACTTCAAGGCGGAAGAACAAGGAAGTGAGGGAGAAATACAAGGCCATGGACTCAGTTTCTTATTCAGCTATCCGATTGAAAAACTGGTATGAAGATGTCCCAAGGGATGAAGAGATTGAGGGCAGGAGATACTGGTGCATTGAGCAGGAGTCCATCTACAAGGACGTCTATGAGCCCATGAAGAATCTGAGACCCATGCAGGCTATCAATGTGGACATTCTGGCTGTAAACGATCACTTTGAAGACGCAATCTGGGTAGCTGGAAGGATGGGCTTGCTTGAGATCATGAAGATTCAATGTGATTATAGCCCAGATTTGGTGAAGCAGTTCTTTGCCACTTTGGCAATCAGGAAAGATGAGGAACACACCATGGAGTGGATGACTGGCTCCACTCACTGCAGTGCCACTCTGCGCCAATTTGCTGGTTTTCTGGGAGTTCCTGTTGATGGGGGGCGTCGCCTTCATGGCCCACAACAGACAGATAAGAATGCTCTTGTGCATCTCTACACCTCAGCGGGAAAAGTTGGTCATGCTAAGGGGCTGCTTCCCATATACAGTCAGTTGCTTCGGTTCTTTCGGGCAACCATTTGTCCCAGTGGTGGCAACAACGATGCTCTCCGGGGAGCCCTTGTGGACCTTATGCACCACAGCTATAAGTGTGCTCGTGATGTGAATGAGGAACGGGACTACACTCTTGATGTCATGGACTTTATCTTCCATGAGATCCATGATGCCATGGTCTCCCGGACCACCATACCCTATGCACCCTACATTCAGCTTCTCATCAACAACTCTGTGGCTGTGGTTGCTGAAGACTTGAGTGGGTATCCTTTGGTGAAGCACAGTGTCAAGAAGGCTTACAAGCTTAAGCCTGTCTCTTCAGCTGTACCTGCTCCTGACTCTTTCATGCGGGATGCTCATTCTAGTGGTTTTGCTCCTGCTCGCCATCCTGATGTCCCAGCTATGAGGAAGCAAGTGAGACGGCTTAGTTGGTTTCAGCGGCACATCCTGTGTATGAACATTGAGATACATGAGGAGAACTATGCAGCTAGCCGGGAGCGTTCTGAAATTAAGCACACTCAGGCAGTTATCCTTCACAAGCTCAGTGGTGATCAAGGACCCCCGCCTCAGCCTCCAGCTCACCAGGGTTACAGTGGATGGCACTCTGCACAGGTTCCATGGAGTGATCTTGATGATTGCCTTCAAAGGTCCAACATCTCTCGCCGCTCTCCGGATGCACCTGACACTGATGAGGAAGAAGAGGAAGCGGCATACGAGTCCGATGATGAAGATGCCTCCGAGTGATCCCCATGGGGCGAGTAGCATCGCGCTTGTCCCCTTTTTGGCGTTTCGATGCCAAAGGGGGAGAAGTGTTCTATTAGGAACTATCTCGGGGATTTGCATGGTTTGGGCACAAGCATATGCGTTTACCATTCTTTTATTGCTTGTGTTCCCTCTTATTTGCACTATTTTCTTTGGTTGTGTCCCGTTTAAAACTATGTGCTACGTGATGTGAGACATTGTTATGGGTTTCGGATTTCTATATGTTGAGATCAAGGATGCTATATTATGTGTGATGCTATATCTCCGTATCTTATATCTACACATGGGTATGATTTCTTGCATCATATCTCAACTTCATATTTGGATATGTCTTGTGTTAGAGCTCATGATGGATTCCTCTAGTGTTGAGGCACCTCAATTCTATGTGTTGTGTATTTGTATTCAAATGCAAATTACTTATATGCACACATGTAGGGGGGTGCCTCTATGTTTTTGCCATCATGTTTGTCTCTATAGTTATTCTCTTGCAAATCCGTATATTGTCATCAAACACCAAAAAGGGGGAGATTGAAAGAACATCTCTCATGTTATGTTTTGAGTGTTTGATGTCAATGTATGTGATACACTAATGTTTGTTAAAGTGGTACAGGGATTACATAGATATTTATTCTTGTGTGTTGGATTTGATCGACTGTCAAAAGTATTCAGAAAATGTTGGCCAGGCCGGATAATCCGGGCCGGATATTGTTGAAATATCCGGCCCCCTGAATTTGGCTAAGTCTCTGAGGAAAAGCAGCGCAGTAGAGGGGCCGGATTTTTGCCCGGATATTGTCCCGGTATTGTACCAGGGCCGGAATATCGCGGGCCAGATATTTTGGAAATATCCGGCCCCCTCGATTTTGGCTAAGGACCTGCAGGATTGCTTCTCTGGCTAGGGGCCGGAGATTTGGCCGGATAATGTCACACTTTTGTCCCAAAGGCCGGATTATCCGGGGGGGGGGTGGATTATCCGGCCCTTACTTAGGCCGGAATATCCGGCCCCCCGGATGCTGCAACGGCTCGATTTTGAGGGGAGGTATAAATACCCCCCTTCTTCTACCTTGGTGGCTTGCTCAATCATTGCTCAAGAATTCTGCCAAGCCACCTCCATTAGAGCCACCTCAAGAAACACAAGATTTGCAAGATCTCCTTTCTCCCCCAACCAAAGCTCTTGATCTTTGGGGATTCGAAGGAGAAGACACCGATCTACATCCTCACCGAAGCGTTCTTCATTTCCCCCTCACTTGTTTGAGGGATCTCATGCTAGTGTTCCTATTTGGTCCCCTAGTTGATTTGTTGTTGATGTGTTGTTGTTGATTGTTGTATTGTTACAGATTTGGGAGCCTCCAATTCGGTTGTGGATGTGTGCCCCAAGAACCTTGTAAAGGCCCGGTTTCCGCCTCGAGGAAATCCCTTAGTGGAAGTGGGCTAGGCCTTCGTGGCGTTGCTCACGGGAGATCCGAGTGAAGCCTTCGTGGCTGTTGGTTTGGCTTGCGTAACAACCACACTCCTCCAAACGTAGACGTACCTTCTTGCAAAGGAAGGGAACTACGGGAATCATCTCCGTGTCAGCGCGTGCTACACTCTCGGTTACCTCTATCCCACTCTATCTCCTATATATTGCGTAGCTATATCTTGCTTAGTTGATAACCTTGCCATATAGGTAAATTCACTTAGTTGCATATCTAGAGAATTTACCTTTGTGTCAAACCTAAATTGAAAAAGAACTAAAAATTGGTTAGCACCTATTCACCCCCCCCTCTAGGTGCGGCATACGATCCTTTCAATCATCAACTAATTTAATATGAGTTTTCATTGACCATGGTCTCTACCTCATATTAACTTAGTGAGACAAGATTTAAATGAGACCAAAACATCTCATAAGATTTAATAAGTAGTTTTGAACAATTTAAATACTACTATGAGAATGATTGAATAAGAACATATGGATCATGAATACATGTGTCATCAACTCACATTGAATCACTTGGAGTAATGATTTAAATGAGATGCTACACCTCATACAATTTAAATACTATTTTTGAAATAGTTTAAATGAGCTAGAAATGGCCATAAAGCAATTATTTGAATCTAGTCCATAATCATATACAGTACCACTATCATATTTTTACATAAACAATTAGAGTATTTGAATTGTGATTTATGAGAATTTGAATCATCTCAAAATAGTTTATGGTTGATTTTAAATAATTATTTGAAGTTTGAAAAGGCCCTGCCTTGTTATTTTTATCATTTAAATTCTATAATAAATCTAAGGTTGAGGCCAGTGTAGTTATTTAGATAATTTCCTAAGCTTTCCAAATATATAAAATTTATCAAATTTGGCTTAGTAGATTTGATCCTATTTAATTTTAAACATAGCATCTGTGAGGATTTTGATTTAATTCAAAATATTCAAATTCAAACGAACGGGCTCGCGCGGGAAAACTAGCTGGGCCACAGGGAGAAAAAGAAACGGGCCGGCCCACTTCGCGTCTAGCACGAGCAGGCCGCCTGACAGCGGGGTCCATGCGTCAGTGGGTCATAACGCCCGAACCGGTATGAGCTAATGAGGGGCGTAGGATTAGAATCAGATCGGACGGCTCACGGCCATCGTCATCTCCGGCGAGACACGGGCGTACTGGCGGTGCAGGTAGGGGGTCAGAGAGCTCACCGGCGCTCCGGCGATCATCAGCGAGGTGCGCAGCGACGTTGTCGAGGACATCGGTTAGCCTGGTACAGGTGGCGTCTCCGGGGGCGGCTCCTAGCTCCGGCGGCTTCTGCGGCGGCTCCACGGGCTCCGGTGATCAAATTGGCTACCTACGGATCAAATTGAGAAGCGAGCGAGCTCGAGGAGGGTTAAGGAGAGGAGGAGAGGCGAGTGGTGTGCCGAACTGAGGCGCGTGATGCCTCTATTTATAGCAGCGCGAGGTGCTGCAGCTCGGTGGAGGAGGTCGTCTATGGCGACATTGCTACAGGGGCGCAGAGGGTTGGGCGATGACGCAGGCGGGTTGGCGGTGGCAGTGCGGTCACGCCGGGCTTGATTGCGGTGAAAGCGAGGCCGTGACGAGCGCGGGATGTTGACAGAGGCTTGCAGTACCGTGGCGGCCATCAGCGACGGTGGCGTGGTCTACAGCGTTCCCGCGGTCCAATGGGCGTGTCTGGGAGTTTCGTTGTGTCGTGGCGGAGCTGCTGGCGCGAGGAGAGAGCGAGGGGTGGCCTAGGTCAGCGGGCGACGTCATGCTCTGGCACGCTCCGGTGCGTGTCCGGGCGCGTCCTGGCGTGTGCTGGGCGTCACTGGGCGTCACTGGGCGCGCTCGGGCTGGCCAGTATGGTGCTCACCTCTGACGATGGCGTGTACCAGCGAGTCCAGGAGAGTGAGAGGGAGGTGGGCGACACGGTCGTGCACGGTGGAAAAGAAAGGAGAGAGGAGTGGCATGATGGTGTGCATGACATGCTCGGCTTGGTCCAATGGTGATGATTTCATGTACTACCTTGTGTCTCTGGTGCTTGGAATCGTGCAAGAGGTACAGGAGAGTACCAGTGCTGAGCTAGGATGGATGGTTAGGGCAAGAATACACTGGATTATAGCATGTATGTAGTTGGTAGAATGGTGCACATAACCCGTTCGACACAATGGCCGCAAGAACAATATTTTGAAATTTTTCAGTGAATTTTGGTGGAGTGTAATCCTATAATATTTGCAGTAGATTGGTGGTGGTGGTGGTCAAATTTGCATGGTTTTGCAAAAAAAATCAAAATGCATATGATCTTCATTTTCAAATCTGGTTCCAACTTTGCTTATGATATTTTTGAATCTACAAAGAATTGGCATAGGGTTGCTTGAGCAAAGTTGTTCACTTTTATGTTGACTTGGATGAGGTGCAAAGGTTTGACAAAGTTTGGTTTAGAATTTGTGAAATAACAAAGCTCAAAGTAGGCATCAGGTTATAAATGTCCAAAGTGACCATAATTCTATGTGAGCTCATATTTCACTCCAATTTGATTTGCTTTGAGTTTCTTTGATTCTACAAGTGATATTATGTGTTTAGTAACCAAACACAACCAATGGTGCAAGCCATAATGGTCTAGGTTCAAGATTTGGAAAAATGGCCATATCCACATATGTGTATTGGAAAATCCTCTTATTTCCAATTTGATTTGGTTTTTCTTGATCTCATTGATGTAGTTGAGGTTTACAAGGGTATAAGAAAGCAATCCAATCAATGGAAACAAGTTTGGTGGTCTTTTGCTCAAATTTGTATTTTTGGCCATATGCACATATGTGCATTTCATACTTTTGTTCCTTTTCTTTATTCCTGATCAAAGGTCATGGTTTAGGGTTTATTTAGTGTTATATTGGGTGTGGTAAAGTTTTCAACCCATTGAGGCAAGGTAGAGGTGCTTAGGTCAAGTTTTGGAAAATTGGCTATGTGCCACATATGCCTCCATGCATATATTGCATTTCTTTTTATTTCTTTTTGTTTCACCTTGATTTTGATTGGAGAAGTACTTGATTAGGTTTGTTGATGTTTTCAAAGCATATAAACAAGGTAGAAAGGTTTAGGTAGAAGTTTCACCAAAACTAGTCATAGGCACATATGCCCTTTTCTTATTTAATTTCATTTCTTTTTCTTTTGTTTATAATGGATGGTGAGAAGAGGGGTGAGGTTTAGGGTTTAGTGGGGTCTAGTAATGGTTCATCACTATTTAGACAAGTAAGATGGTTATTATTCAAGATTTGCCTACTAGGGTATATGCCCACCTATTTTATTTTATTTTAGTTCCTTCTTATTTGATACTCCTTTGTTTTGAGAAGATGAGGGTTTAGGGTTTTGGGAATTTGGTTAAATGCAATAAATAAACAATCATGGCAATATCACAACATATACACATGCTCATTAGGTACCAAAATAAATTTAATAAAAGTTTTTGTTGGTTCTCATTTTTGGAAAAAAGGAAATTCATTTTCTCTTTATTTTAAATTTTTGGGATGTTACAAACCCTTCCCCCTTAAACAAATCTCGTCCCGAGATTTTAAGAAAAGTTAGGTTCCTAAGAGAGATTGGGCAATTTGATTAACAGAAAACATACTTGGCATGGCCTGAGGTGCTTCCTGTGCTTCTGCTGCATTCATGTGGTAGAGGCGGCCGTTATTGTTGTTCTGGTTCCTTCTACCTGCGAAGCGGCGCTGTTGCTGGGCAGGTGCAGCAGTGTTGGCGGCAATCCTGGCAAGCTTCTTGGGGCACTCATTGGAGTAGTGACCCACAACTCCACATTCGTAGCAGTTCACCGTTGACTTGTCTTTGGGGTTGACGGGAACAGCGTTGCTTCCCGTCCTTGGGGCAGTATTGGGGTTGTTGTTGTTACCATTGGGTGGTTGTTGTTGTTGTTGTTGTTGGGGTTGCTGTTGTTGTTGTTGCTGTGGTTGTTGTGGTTGCCTCCGGGTTTCGAGGGTCCTCCGTTGTGGTTGGTGTGGTTGGGGCGATAATTCTGAGCAGGGGGCTTGTTGTATCTGGATGCAAATCCTCCAGAGGAGTTGTTGCGGTGCTTCTGTGTATGGTGGGGTCCATTCTGGTTCATCATTCTTCTCTTACGGTTCTCGTTGGCTTGATGCAGCTTTCCTTCCATCTGTATGGTTGAGTCCACAAGGGCTTCGAGGTCAGCGAACGGAATGTTCACTAACACAGTTTGCATCTCGTCGTGTAGTCCGTTCAGAAATCTTTCTTTTCTCTTTTCATTGGTGTCGGTCTCATCCGGGGCGTACCTTGACAGTGTAAGAAACCTGTCGCGGTATTCCACCACGGACATTCTTCCTTGTTTGAGTTCGCGGAACTCGTCTCTCATCTTCCTAATCAGTCCTTGGGGCACATGGTATTTGCTAAACTTCAGCTTGAAGTCTTCCCAAGTCATCAATTGTCTGGCATTCATTGCGCGGGCACTCGTCCACCAGGCTCTGGCAGGTCCTGATAGGTAGTGGGTGGCGAACAGTACTTTTTCTGCGGCTTCAACTCCCGCAACTTCCAGGTTGTTCTCCATTCTCTGGAGCCAATCATCTGCGTCCAGTGGTTCCTCGGTCTTGCTGAACATCGGAGGGTTGGTGTTCTGAAAGTTCTTCAGCTTTGATCCTGGGTGATCATGGTTCACATGGCCTTGATTGTTCTGAGCTATCTGTTGCAGTGCAGCAAGGTTGGCTTGGCGTTCAGCTCTTTGATCTTCCCTATCGGTCATCAGGGTCTGCAGCAGTTGCATCATGACATCCTGGTTGGCGTTGCGGTTTGGTGGGGCCATCTGAAGATTGAGATAGATGATAAGATAAGAGGGAAATTTCTATGGTTTGTTTGAGTTAAAATCAAAAAGTTTCAAAACTTGAGTAGTGTTGAGGGGTAAAAACCAACAACACTTTTTCATTCATACCAATTATCACACATTACAAAGCTAACACACCGTTGGTTTTAAGAACCATTCATTCGCGCTACGATACAAGGGATCCTGATACAACTCACACCTACTCAAGTGCTTTTAATGATACTATTCTTCAGAGGGGGAATTCTTCGTCTTCACGGTTATTGGGCTTGGCGAAGGGCGTTGTCCAAATCCCTGCGGGTTTTGTACCGCCTGAAGTCCTGGTGTGCTACATAGTGGTTCATCTCCGTGTGTGGTGGAATGGTCATCGATCTTCCCATGGAGTCATGTCTTGGGTAATAGATGAAACGAGTGTTCCGGAGCTTGTTCTCATTTTGTCCGCATAGACGGGCGATTGCTTCTTGCATAGCTCTGACTAGTCCTTCCTTCCAGGTGTTTCCCGTTACAGAAAACCATATGGTTTCCCATACCGGGGCTCCAAGCTTTCTTCCTAGATCAGCGGAAACTTCCCACCGAGGTGGTCCTCCCAACTGATTATTGCGGGGGGTTCCGAAGAACTCGGGGTACGGGTGTCCTAGATATTCCACTAGTTGCTTCAATTCCTTTTCGAACCTCAGTTCTCCTCCGTGACCAAGCTGATAGCACTCCCATTGGTATTCCATCTGTGAGCAATTAGGATAAGTAAGTTAGAGAAGTGATCAAGTGTGCAAAATTTTATGTAATATTACAAGGAAAAGTGGAGTATGGATTTCTTTCTTCGAAAAAGATCTCAAGGATAAGAGTGAGAATAGGTTTTCATAAATATTCACTTCATTTGTTTTTGAAACTAAATTTTTTAGGACGTCCATTCTAACTAGGGTCTCCTAAGGTCAACAATGGCTCTGATACCAACTTGTCAACACCCGGATTTTTAAGTCCAGATGCCTATTATGCCATTCATCGCAATCCCAGGAATAATGTTTTTGCGAGACATAATAGATTGATATCACAACACATCATTCATTACAACACATAATCGTCTTACATAGAGGGATCACATGATCCAGTCTTAATACATTGTAACATCCCAAATTTCAATAAAAGAAAATTAGAAGAATTCCAGAGAGCAAAATTTCAAACCAACAAAAACTTTTTCTTACATATAGTACCATGCATAGGACTTGTGCATTTGAGTGATATGCCATGATGCTTGTACCTTGTGTGTGTGCTAAACCCTAAAAAAACCTAATGTGATCAAGTGAAGATCACAAAGAAAATAAAATAAAATAAAATAAAATCAAATGCTAAAACCCTAAAACCCTCACATAGACTTTATGCCATCTTCATAAATTTTGACCCTAGACCAAATTGATCTTCACCATTAGTTGGAATACATTACTAAACTCATATTACAACTTTGTGAATCATAGAAACACCAATTAAATCAAATTCAAATAAAAATTGAGGTCACATAGAATAATGGTCAAATCTGCCCATTATAATCTGGTCACCACTTTGAGCCCCTGTATTTCAAAATTTTCAAACTAAAATCTTTCCACTCTTTGCATTTCATCCAAGACAACATCAAGGTGAACACTTTTTGTAAAAACCACCATGCCAAATTATTTATAGATCAATAGCTATGCTCATCCAAAGTGGCAACATTTTATTAAAATCAACAATCTCACACTTAGCATTTTTGAGAATTCTTGGAATTTAAAAATTCCACCATCACCTCAAATCCTCTCTGGTCATTTACAACTTATATCAACACTCACATTTCAAAAACTTTCACCTTTTGAATTATTTCGAATTTGGTTATTTTTGCATTTTCCAAATTCGGGCACTATTTGCAATAGTTGCAAATAGTGAATCTACTCAACCTAATCTACACTACACTGCCCCATTTGGTCCCCTTGTCCCCTCACCTCATCACTTCACCACAGAAACCCTAAGGGAAGAGGCTAACCGGCCATGGCCATGGCCATGCTCACCCATGCCGGCCATGCCGTGCCTCCTCTCTTCTCCTTCCTCCATCTCTGTGGCCCTGGTGTCCCAAGCCACCACCTCACCTCCCTACGACGCCCTAGCACCGCCACGATCACGGCCGACGACGACAGCACCCACCCGACGCGCGCCCAGAACGGCCAAGCCATGCCGCTCGCGTCGCGCGTGTCGCGCCACATACACGCCCTGGACACGCGCCGTCCCACGCGCTCACGCAGCCCCTGGACCCCATGCGAACACCTTGAGCCTCACCGTGACACCGCGACGCCGTTGGACACGCCCTCGACCACGACCCGCACCCGTCGTCGCCGGAGAAGCCAACCCTGGTCCGCCGCGGCCGCGGCAGACATGGAAGCAACGCGACCGCGTTAGGCACCGCCCGACCCCGCTGTCGCCACCAGGAGCACCGCCTTGACGTCCTGAACAGCGCCGCGTCGTCGCCCAGCCCGTTATCCTACCGGAGAGGCCGCGCCATGTCGACCTCGCCGCAACCCTCACGGTCACTCGCTCGCCTATAAAAGGAGAGCTCCGTTCGTCGAATTGAGCACACCAGCACCCTCCCCTCTTCTCACTCGACCGCCTGAGCCACTCCACCATCAACATTTGCCGCCGTAGCCACCCAATCACCACCTCACTGCCGACGGACGCCGCGGAAGCTCGCCGCCGATTGAAGCCGATCTAGGAGTTACCGCCGGTACCAGTCGACTCGCCGTCGTCCACACCTTCACCGCGCCCACTGCCAACCCTAGCTGGAGCCGTGGTGAGCTCTCCGACCCCCTACCCTCGCCGCCAACCTCTCGCACTCTCGCCGGAGAAGACGACGCACCAGCGCCGTCCGATCTCATTCTAATCCTACGTCCCACGTTGAAAATTACCGATTCGGGTTTTAAGAGCGACTGACGGGTGGCCCCCACCCTGTCAGGCAGCCCGCGCGGCACTGGACCGTGGCTGGGCTGGCCTTGGGCCTGGTTATTCGTTTGGCCCGTTAAGATTTTCCCGCCGGCCCTTTAATTCAAACTTCATTTAAATAATTTAGTTGAATTACCCCACTGGACCCAACTTTGAAATTGCATAGAAATTGTTGGGCTTGGCCAAATTTAGCAAATTTTATATATTTGGAAAGCTAGTGAAATTATCTACAATATTCCACTGGTCTCATGACCAGATTCGTTGTAGAGTTAATTCGATAAAAATAACAAGGTAGGGACTTTTCCCTACTAAAATAATTATTAAAAATTCAGTAAAATAGATATTAAGTTAATTCCAACTCTAGTAGTTCACATATTACTTACACTAATTGATTATGCAATAAAATGGTATGGTCATCTTGCATGATCATGCCCTAGTTTAAGTAGTGGACAATATGGCTATTTTCTCTAAGTGATATTGTCCTAAAATATTATGCAAATCAGATGAGGTGTCATACTTCATTTAAATCTTGTCTCAAATGAGTTCATGTGATGTTTGGACCCCTGGACCAAACTCTCTTATATGAATTACTTGGAGATTTAAAGCATGTGTAGTATTATTAAAGGGTATGAGGTGGTTTACCTCATTTAAATTGTTTTCTCAATTGATGATCATGAATGGTGGACTTAGGTTAATAGAAAATTAATGATTGATTATTGAGAAGTTAAATCTTAAGAATATTTCAATGAGAGGAAATTATTCCTCAAGAACTTTTATGGAAACTATCATTTACATATGTAATGAGAGGAAATTATTTTCTTCTCAAACAACACAACCAATGCACCCTAATTAAATTATTTGTGTGTGCCTAGAATAGTTTGTGTGATTATATGTGTTGTTTGGAATAGCCATTGAATTAGTGAGTGATTATACCTCGTATTCCAATTTAGACGCTAGTACCAGAGAATACCCGGAAGAGGAAGGTTGCTACCCGGAAGAGGAGGAGGAACAGGTTTGAGAACTACCAAGGCAAGCTAATATTCTTGCAAGTGCAAAGTCCTACCAAGGACAAGGCACTCTCATCTTTTCTTATGAAGCATAAGCCTATCCCAAGTTTTACTACAAGTTTTATTTGCAAGCTTTATTGCTTTAGTTTATCAAAGTACTTTTTGATTCATGATTCAATGGGGTTAATGTTAGATTAGAACAAGAGTATCAAAATTAGCCTAGAAGCAAAGCAATATACTTAGCACCCCTCATCTCTAGATGCTAGTGCTAAATTAAAAATGACTACTCTAGATGGGAATAGGTGTGGTAAAATAATGATGATGATGAAATTTATGAAATGAACTTTGAAGGTGAATATGACCAAGAGAAGATAGTGATTTTTGATATAAAACTAATATTGGCTTGGATGCGATACCTTTCCAATTCATCGAGTACCCCCACAATACCTGATTATGGGTAAAGGCTTAACTAGAAGTTTATGTACATTAGTATGGGTTCCCTCTAAACACACATCATAGGGGTTATGCCGAGGCTGCCTCCGTTGTTGATGAATGATGTGAATTGAAGGTGAATTGTACGGCCAAGCCTCAGTGCGGTTCCCGGGATGACGATTGGTCATCACTTGGGAGGCCAAGCTCATGGGGAGAGGTGCTCATACTAAAGTTTGTAAATGAAAGGTTATGGTTGATGATCCGCGTACTATGTTACGATGATTCGGGGTTATCCCGACGGATGAAATCAAATGTTGTGGCACAAGTGTGCAACCTCTGCAGAGTGTAAACCTATTCGAATAGCCGTGTCCACGGTTACGGACGGTTGGAAAGGCCATACAGTTTCCAGTATTAGATTCTTGAAAATGTTGAGGATGAATGGTGACTTGGGTTTTCGAGTCACAACAATGTTGTGGGAATGACACTAATGTTCCCACTTGAGTTAGTTAGCACCTGAAGAATTATGGAGTAACTACTTACAAATTAAAATTGGTTTTATGCAAAGAAACTAGAGCTTAGCACCCCTTTACTAGAAATGCTAGCACTTACATTAGTATTAGTTTGCGAGTACTTAAAGTACTCACGGCTGTGTCCCTGGCTATTCAAATGGCCAGACTATGAAGAGGAGCAGCAGTACGAGGAGGAAGAGCAGCAGGACGTCTACCACAACTAGGAGTCTGCTGACGTCAAGCGTTGGCCTGTGGACTATAGAGTCCTTGTATCTTACGCTTCCGCTATGAACTTGTGTTTGTTCGTTGACCAGTTCGTTGATCAATAGATCAACTATTTATGTAATATGGATCATGTGATTCCAAGTTGTAAGACTTTATGGTTTGTAATGAATGATGATCGTGATACTTAACTATTATGCCTCGCAACAACAATATTCCTGGGATTGCGATGTATGACATAATAGGCATCCGGACTTAAAAACCCGGGTGTTGACAAGTTGGTATCAGAGCCATTGTTTGACCTTAGGAGACCCTAGTTTAGAATGGACGTTCTGAAAACCTCAATTTATAAAACAAATGAAATAAATATTTACGAAAAATTTACTCATGTTCTTCTCTTTAACAAGAGCTTTTCAAAAATGATGAGTCATGCTCCTTCTTTTAAATCCATCTAAAAAATTGACACACCTTGTTCACATCTCTAACTTACTCATCCATTTCACTTTCAGATGGAGCCTTACGTCCAGACGGAGACCTACGATCTGGAAAACGGAGGAAGTTTGGTGTTCGAGCGAGACCTGTTCCTGGTGTCTGAGAAGCTTGAACGCCCACCTCCCCAGTTCCACGGAGTCCGGATCCACAACACCCCTGAAGGGGAACAGCAGTGGATGATCACAGCTGACTTGAAGGGAAGCTCGGAGCCTCCCATCTCGGAGAGGATCCTTTTCTCCTTCAAGGCATACAGCTGGGTGGATGGTCTGGCTCACGCCCTTCAGGAGGGACTTGCTCGGGTGTGCGGACAGAACATCGCCGCACTCCGGGGAAGCCGCTTAGCCCACTTCGCGAGGCACGACACCATGGGAGAACCCATGGCACTCTCTTCGCACCTGGTGCTCAAGATCCATGTGCAGCATTTGGACTTTATGCTTCATGAGACCCGGAAGGACCTGGAGCGGGCGCGTGGTCACGCACACCGTGCCCAGATGGCTTTGGCTCACCATGCCGACGCCATCAGGATGCTCGCCAAGGACCGCAAGTCACTCCGTCTACAACGCGCCAAGAAGGATGCCACTATCAACCGTCTTCGCGAGAAGATACGCACCTTGGAGATAACTGTCCGTACCCAGCAGGACCAGATCCAGGAGATGGAAGAAGATGGAGAATACATTCAGGGAGGGGAAGACTACCTGAGTGACGACAATGACTTTGAAGAAGATGAGTTCACTGATGAGGAGGACTGCGAGTTCCTGGAGGCCGAGGAAGATGGGATCATCACCATCGATGTGGACGTTGATATTGAGGAGTAGTTGCACTAGATCACATGTGTAGGAATGGCTTGTACCCCGTCCTTTGTATCGTAGCATGAAGGGTTCTTAAAACCCTGGGTATGAGTATGTATCCGGTCCCTTGTATCGTAGAAGGAAGAAAAAGGGTTCTTAAAACCCTGGTTATGTTCGCATGTAATCTGTGATGCATGAATGAATGAATGTTGTGTGCTATCATCAAAAACATTTACAAGTTTTAGAAGGTTTTTTAAAAACTACCCCAAACAAGACATAGAATTTTTCCCCCTTATCTCATAATATGTCTACCTGTTCAGATGACTCGTCCGAATCGCAACGCGAACCCGGATGCAATGATGCAACTGCTACAGACCCTGATGGCAGACAGGGAGACTGATCGAGCTGAACGCCAAGCCAACTTAGCAGCATTGCAGCAGCTGGCCAACAACAACTTTGGCCATGGCAACCATGATCACCCTGGGTCCAAACTCAAGAACTTTCAGAATACAAACCCCCCTGTTTTCAGCAAGACTGAAGAGCCCTTAGATGCAGACGACTGGTTGCAAACCATGGAAAATAACCTTGAAGTGGCTAGAGTAGAAGCCAATGAGAAAGTGCTGTTTGCCACGCACTACTTAGCCGGACCCGCTAGAGCCTGGTGGACTAGCACCCGTGCCATGAACGGGGGTCAAGTCATGACTTGGGCAGATTTCAAGCTCAAGTTCAGCAAGTACCATGTGCCCCCGGGTCTTATCAAGAAGATGAGGGATGAGTTCCGTGAACTCAAACAAGGCCGGATGACGGTGGTAGAATACCGCGACAGGTTCCTTACTCTGTCAAGGTACGCCCCCGACGAGACCGGACACCACTGAGAAAAGGCAGGAGAGATTCCTCAACGGACTGCATGATGAGATGCAGACTGTCCTTGTCAACATACCCTTCGCCGACCTAGAAGCCCTAGTGGACTCTGCCATCCAGATGGAAGGCAAACTCAACCAAGCCAATGAGAATCGCAAACGCCGGATGATGCACCAGAGTGGGCCCAGTCATGCCCCTAAGTATCGCGCCAGCTCAAGTGGAGGTTTCACTCCCAGAAACAACAACAAACCCCAGATGCAGACTTCACGCCCGGGTTATCAAAACCGGAGTGGAGGAAACCCAGAGCCGAGGAGGCCACCACAACAACAACCACAACTACCAGAACCACACCAACAACTTCAACCGCGCCCCGATGCGAGCCCCCAACACCAACAACAACAAACCAACACCGCGCCCAGGACTGGGAGCAACGCCATTCCCGTTGCGACCAAGGACAAGGCCACTATCACTTGCTATGAGTGTGGTGTAGTGGGGCACTACTCCAACGAGTGTCCCAAGAGGCTCGCCAAGCTCGCAGGCAACACCGCAGCACCTGCTCAGCAGCAACGCCGTGTCTCCACCGGCAAAAAGTTCGCCCCCAACAACCCCAATAACCGCCGTGGCCGTCTATTCCACATGAATGCTGAAGAAGCCCAGGAAGCACCAGATGTTGTACTGGGTATGTTTTCGTTAATTCGGTACTTGCCGAGTGTTGTTTGATTCCGGAGCATCTCATTCCTTTGTCACCGAAGATTTTGCATCCACCGGTAAAATTCAACCTATCAGCTTGAAACATGTTATGATAGTTCAAATTCCCGGATCAACCACCAAAGCCAGAAAATTTTGCAAAAATGTACCCATCAAAATCCATGAAGTAGACTTCTATGCCAACCTGATTATTTTGGGAACCAAAGGTTTGGAAGTAGTACTAGGAATGGACTGGATGGCAAAACACCATGGATTGATTGACTGTGCCAAGAAAGCCATCACCATGACCAGCAGCACCGGTATCCTAGTAGAGCACATCTCTGAAAGATTACCCCGGAAATTTACCTGCAACCAAGGTATAGCCAAACCAACGCTGGATCAAATCAGGGTCGTATGCCGATATCCTGATGTGTTTCCCGAAGGTCTACCCGGTATGCCCCCAGATCGGGATATCGAGTTTATCATTGAGTTAATCCCTGGAACAGGACCTATAGCCCAGAGAGCCTACAACATGAACCCAGCAGAACTGGTGGAATTGAAGAAACAACTGGATGATCTTTTAGCCAAAGGTCTGATCCGACCAAGTGCGTCGCCTTAGAGATCCCCAGTGTTATTTGTGAACAAGAAGGATGGTGCCAGTCGTTTATGTACGGACTATCGTAAGCTTAACGATGTCACCATCAAAAACAAATACCCCTTGCCAAAGATAGAAGACCTGTTTGATCAGTTGATATTCCCAAAACTGCCTTCACCACCAGATATGGACTGTATGAGTACAATGTCATGTCGTTTGGATTAACCAATGCCCCCGCTTATTTCATGAACCTCATGAATAAGATTTTCATGAACTTCTTGGATAAGTTTGTCGTGGTTTTCATCGATGACATTCTTATCTATTCCAAAACCGAAGAGGAGCACGAGCAACACCTGGAAGCTGTCCTAGATACCCTGAGGGAACATCAGCTGTACACTAAGTTTAGCAAATGTGAGTTTTGGCTGAAGGAGGTAGGATTCCTGGGACACATCTTGTCTGCAGGAGGTATTGCCGTAGATCCCGCCAAGATCAAAACAGTGAAAGAATGGAAAGCCCCAACCACTCGGATCGATGTCCGAGCCTTTACGGGATTGGCTGGATACTACCGTAGGTTTGTTGAAGGATTTTCCAGTATCGCCCGACCAATGACCCAACTGTTGAAAAAGGATAAGAAGTTTGAATGGACGGAGAAGTGTGAGGAAAGTTTCCAGACACTGAAAACCAGACTGACAACAGCCCCAATCTTAATCATGCCGGATATCACCAAACCCTTTGATGTCTACTGTGATGCGTCCAAGATTGGTCTTGGATGTGTGTTGATGCAGGAAGGCAAGGTGATCTCATATCTGTCCCGGCAACTAAAGCAACATGAGCAGAACTACCCAACTCACGACCTCGAGCTTGCAGCTGTAGTCTTAGCTTTGAAAGTGTGGCGTCATTACCTCATGGGTAATCGATGCGAGATCTATTCTGATCACAAGAGCCTGAAATACATTTTCACCCAGAAAGAACTAAACATGAGGCAGAGGAGATGGTTAGAATTGATAAAAGACTATGATATGGAAATCCATTACCACCCCGGCAAAGCCAATGTAGTGGCAGATGCCCTGAGTAGACTGCCATGTCAGTTAAATTCCATGATAGCCTCCGAACAACCCAGCCTACACCAAGAATTTGAGCAGTTCAGAATGGAGCTAGTCAGCGAAGGATTCCTAGCCAGCATAGAGCTTCAGCCCACCCTGATTGGTCAGATCAAGGAAGCCCAGAAGGGAAATGCCAGCATTGACGGAATCAAGAACCAGTTGGCTGCAGGGAAAGCACCGGGATTCACTGTAGATGAAGAAGGAGTTCTTTGGTACAAAGAACGCCTGTGCGTACCATCGGACTCAGAGTTGAAGCAAGTCATTCTGCAGGAAGCCCATGATACCCTTTATTCGATCCACCCTGGCGGTACCAAGATGTACCAGGATTTGAAGGAACAATTCTGGTGGCATGGAATGAAGAGAGAAATTGGAAGCTACATCGCCAAGTGTGACATCTGTCAGCGAGTCAAGGCAGAACATCAGCGACCCGCAGGACTGCTGCAACCCTTGCAGATTCCGGAATGGAAGTGGGACTCAGTAGGAATGGACTTTATCACAGGGCTGCCCAAATCCAACAGAGGAAATGATTCCATCTGGGTAGTTGTCGATAGACTGACCAAAGTAGCCCATTTTATCCCCGTCAAAACCACCTACCAAGGCCCAAAGTTAGCGGAGCTGTATATCTCTAGAATTGTCGCCCTGCACGGAACCCCCAAGTCGATAGTGTCGGATAGAGGATCACAGTTCACCTCGAGATTCTGGCAGAAAGTGCATGAAGGACTCGGAACCCGGCTAAATTTCAGCACCGCCTATCACCCGCAGACGGATGGACAGACGGAAAGAGTCAACCAGATACTGGAAGATATGTTGAGAGCTTGTGTACTGGAGTATGGATCCAAGTGGGAAGATTGCCTGCCTTATGCAGAATTCTCTTACAACAACAGTTACCAAGCCAGCTTACAGATGGCCCCCTTTGAAGCCCTGTACGGAAGGAAATGCCGTACCCCCCTGAACTGGTCGGAAGTAGGAGAAAGCCAAGTCTTCGGCCCAGATGTTCTTCGAGAAGCGGAAGAGAAGGTGCACAAGATCCGCGAGTACCTCAAGACGGCGCAGTCAAGACAGAAGAGCTACGCCGACAAGAGACGCCGAGAGATGACCTTTCAGATCGGAGACTTTGTCTATCTCAAGGTGTCACCCCTCAAGGGAATGCAGAGATTTCAGCTGAAAGGAAAGCTTGCACCCCGATATGTCGGACCATTCAAAGTCCTCAGCCGCAGAGGTGAAGTGTCTTATAAACTGGAACTACCAGAAGAAATGGCGGCTGTGCATGACGTGTTCCACATCTCACTCCTCCGGAAGTGCCTCGAAGTCCCCGAGAAGACCGAAGTATTTAAGAACATCGATCATCGATCGGTGGATATCAACACTCGACTTGACATACCGCGAAGTGCCTATCCGCATCCTGGAGGAAGCCTACAGAAC
Source organism: Lolium rigidum (assembly GCF_022539505.1). NCBI lineage: Eukaryota > Viridiplantae > Streptophyta > Magnoliopsida > Poales > Poaceae > Lolium > Lolium rigidum. The sequence goes on along the minus strand of NC_061512.1, from coordinate 9,193,202 downwards.
CACCCGCACCAGAAGTATCAAGTTTCTGAAGATACAGTGGAGCAACCATACCGAAGATGAAGCCACTTGGGAGCGGGAGGAAGACATGAAGAAGGAATACCCAGATCTCTTTAGTGCCTAATTTTCTTTTAGATCTCGGGATGAGATCTTTTGTAAGGGGGAAGGGTTTGTAACATCCCAAATTTCAATAAAAGAAAATTAGAAGAATTCCAGAGAGCAAAATTTCAAACCAACAAAAACTTTTTCTTACATATAGTACCATGCATAGGACTTGTGCATTTGAGTGATATGCCATGATGCTTGTACCTTGTGTGTGTGCTAAACCCTAAAAAAACCTAATGTGATCAAGTGAAGATCACAAAGAAAATAAAATAAAATCAAATCAAATCAAATGCTAAAACCCTAAAACCCTCACATAGACGTTATGCCATCTTCATAAATTTTGACCCTAGACCAAATTGATCTTCACCATTAGTTGGAATACATTACTAAACTCATATTACAACTTTGTGAATCATAGAAACACCAATTAAATCAAATTCAAATAAAAATTGAGGTCACATAGAATAATGGTCAAATCTGCCCATTATAATCTGGTCACCACTTTGAGCCCCTGTATTTCAAAATTTTCAAACTAAAATCTTTCCACTCTTTGCATGTCATCCAAGACAACATCAAGGTGAACACTTTTTGTAAAAACCACCATGCCAAATTATTTATAGATCAATAGCTATGCTCATCCAAAGTGGCAACATTTTATTAAAATCAACAATCTCACACTTAGCATTTTTGAGAATTCTTGGAATTTAAAAATTCCACCATCACCTCAAATCCTCTCTGGTCATTTACAACTTATATCAACACTCACATTTCAAAAACTTTCACCTTTTGAATTATTTCGAATTTGGTTATTTTTGCATTTTCCAAATTCGGGCACTATTTGCAATAGTTGCAAATAGTGAATCTACTCAACCTAATCTACACTACACTACCCCATTTGGTCCCCTTGTCCCCTCACCTCATCACTTCACCACGGAAACCCTAAGGGAAGAGGCTAACCGGCCATGGCCATGGCCATGCTCACCCATGCCGGCCATGCCGTGCCTCCTCTCTTCTCCTTCCTCCATCTCTGTGGCCCTGGTGTCCCAAGCCACCACCTCACCTCCCTACGACGCCCTAGCACCGCCACGATCACGGCCGACGACGACAGCACCCACCCGACGCGCGCCCAGAACGGCCAAGCCATGCCGCTCGCGTCGCGCGTGTCGCGCCACAGACACGCCCTGGACACGCGCCGTCCCACGCGCTCACGCAGCCCCTGGACCCCCTGCGAACACCTTGAGCCTCACCGTGAAACCGCGACGCCGTTGGACACGCCCTCGACCACGACCCGCACCCGTCGTCGCCGGAGAAGCCAACCCTGGTCCGCCGCGGCCGCGGTAGACATGGAAGCAACGCGACCGCGTTAGGCACCGCCTGACCCCGCTGTCGCCATCAGGAGCACCGCCTTGACGTCCTGAACAGCGCCGCGTCGTCGCCCAGCCCGTTATCCTGCCGGAGAGGCCGCGCCATGTCGACCTCGCCGCAACCCTCACGGTCACTCGCTCGCCTATAAAAGGAGAGCTCCGTTCGTCGAATTGAGCACACCAGCACCCTCCCCTCTTCTCACTCGACCGCCTGAGCCACTCCACCATCAACATTTGCCGCCGTAGCCACCCAATTGCCACCTCACTGCCGACGGACGCCGCGGAAGCTCGCCGCCGATTGAAGCCGATCCAGGAGTTACCGCCGGTACCAGTCGACTCGCCGTCGTCCACACCTTCACCGCGCCCACTGCCAACCCTAGCTGGAGCCGTGGTGAGCTCTCCGACCCCCTACCCTCGCCGCCAACCTCTCTGCCTCTCGCCGGAGAAGACGACGCACCAGCGCCGTCCGATCTCATTCTAATCCTACGTCCCACGTTGAAACTTACCGATTCGGGTTTTAAGAGCGACTGACGGGTGGCCCCCACCCTGTCAGGCAGCCCGCGCGGCACTGGACCGTGGCTGGGCTGGCCTTGGGCCTGGTTATTCGTTTGGCCCGTTAAGATTTTCCCGCCAGCCCTTTAATTCAAACTTCATTTAAATAATTTAGTTGAATTACCCCACTGGACCCAACTTTGAAATTGCATAGAAATTGTTGGGCTTGGCCAAATTTAGCAAATTTTATATATTTGGAAAGCTAGTGAAATTATCTACAATATGCCACTGGTCTCATGACCAGATTCGTTGTAGAGTTAATTCGATAAAAATATCAAGGCAGGGACTTTTCCCTACTCAAATAATTATTAAAAATTCAATAAAATAGATATTAAGTTAATTCCAACTCTAGTAGTTCACATATTACTTACACTAATTGATTATGCAATAAAATGGTATGGTCATCTTGCATGATCATGCCCTAGTTTAAGTAGTGGACAATATGGCTATTTTCTCTAAGTGATATTGTCCTAAAATATTATGCAAATCAGATGAGGTGTCATACTTCATTTAAATCTTGTCTCAAATGAGTTCATGTGATGTTTGGACCCCTGGACCAAACTCTCTTATATGAATTACTTGGAGATTTAAAGCATGTGTAGTATTATTAAAGGGTATGAGGTGGTTTACCTCATTTAAATTGTTTTCTCAATTGATGATCATGAATGGTGGACTTAGGTTAATAGAAAATTCATGATTGATTATTGAGAAATTAAATCTTAAGAATATTTCAATGAGAGGAAATTATTCCTCAAGAACTTTTATGGAAACTATCATTTACATATGTAATGAGAGGAAATTATTTTCTTCTCAAACAACACAACCAATGCACCCTAATTAAATTATTTGTGTGTGCCTAGAATAGTTTGTGTGATTATATGTGTTGTTTGGAATAGCCATTGAATTAGTGAGTGATTATACCTCGTATTCCAATTTAGACGCTAGTACCAGAGAATACCCGGAAGAGGAAGGTTGCTACCCAGAAGAGGAGGAGGAACAGTTTGAGAACTACCAAGGCAAGCTAATATTCTTGCAAGTGCAAAGTCCTACCAAGGACAAGGCACTCTCATCTTTTCTTATGAAGCATAAGCCTATCCCAAGTTTTACTACAAGTTTTATTTGCAAGCTTTATTGCTTTAGTTTATCAAAGTACTTTTTGATTCATGATTCAATGGGGTTAATGTTAGATTAGAACAAGAGTATCAAAATTAGCCTAGAAGCAAAGCAATATACTTAGCACCCCTCATCTCTAGATGCTAGTGCTAAATTAAAAATGACTACTCTAGATGGGAATAGGTGTGGTAAAATAATGATGATGATGAAATTTATGAAATGAACTTTGAAGGTGAATATGACCAAGAGAAGATAGTGATTTTTGATATAAAACTAATATTGGCTTGGATGCGATACCTTTCCAATTCATCAGTACCCCCACAATACCTGATTATGGGTAAAGGCTTAACTAGAAGTTTATGTACATTAGTATGGGTTCCCTCTAAACACACATCATAGGGGTTATGCCGAGGCTGCCTCCGTTGTTGATGAATGATGTGAATTGAAGGTGAATTGTACGGCCAAGCCCTGTGCAGTTCCCAGGATGACAGTTGGTCATCACTGGGAGGCCAAGCTCATGGGGAGAGGTGCTCATACTAAAGTTTGTAAATGAAAGGTTATGGTTGATGATCCGCGTACTATGTTACGATGATTCGGGGTTATCCCGACGGATGAAATCAAATGTTGTGGCACAAGTGTGCAACCTCTCGCGAGTGTAAACCTATTCGAATAGCCGTGTCCACGGTTACGGACGGTTGGAAAGGCCATACAGTTTCCAGTATTAGATTCTTGAAAATGTTGAGGATGAATGGTGACTTGGGTTTTCGAGTCACAACAATGTTGTGGGAATGACACTAATGTTCCCACTTGAGTTAGTTAGCACCTGAAGAATTATGGAGTAACTACTTACAAATTAAAATTGGTTTTATGCAAAGAAACTAGAGCTTAGCACCCCCTTTACTAGAAATGCTAGCACTTACATTAGTATTAGTTTGCGAGTACTTAAAGTACTCACGGCTGTGTCCCTGGCTATTCAAATGGCCAGACTATGAAGAGGAGCAGCAGTACGAGGAGGAAGAGCAGCAGGACGTCTACCACAACTAGGAGTCTGCTGACGTCAAGCGTTGGCCTGTGGACTATAGAGTCCTTGTAACTTACGCTTCTGCTATGAATTTGTGTTTGTTCGTTGACCAGTTCGTTGATCAATAGATCAACTATTTATGTAATATGGATCATGTGATTCCAAGTTGTAAGACTTTATGGTTTGTAATGAATGATGACTGTGATACTTAACTATTATGCCTCGCAACAACAATATTCCTGGGATTGCGATGTATGACATAATAGGCATCCGGACTTAAAAACCCGGGTGTTGACATACATCATAGTGGATCTAGAGATCCTATTACAAAACACATAGCGGAAGCGAAGTAACGGTTGCGGTCCATCTATTCCACAGGCAACTGTTGACGTCAGGAGTGATCCTAGTTGTCGTAGACGTCCTATCGTCCATCATCCTCGTACTTGCTTGTTCTCCTTCATAGTCCGGCCATTTGAATAGCCAGGGACAAAGCCATGAGTACTTTAAAGTACTCGCAAACTAATACTAATGTAACAACTATAGTAAGGGGGATGCTAAGCTCTAGGTTTATTTGCATAAAGCCAAGTTTATTTCATAAACATTTAGTAAAGATGCTTGAATCGCTAGACTAACTCAAGTGGGAACATTAGTGTCATTCCCACAACTCTGTTGTTTATTCAAGTCAAAGTCACCATTTCAAATTCAAATCACAAGTCACCCTTCACATGTCACTTTTTTTTTGAAAAGTTCTGATGACGGAACAGTATGGCCTTTCCAATCGTCCGTAACCGTGGACACGGCTATTCGAATAGTTCTACACTCTGCAGAGGTCGTACACTTGTGCCACAACATTTGCAATAATCCGTCGGGGTTAATCGGCCCTGATTTATCACACTCCGTGTGCGGACTACCAACCATAACCTTTCACTTACATACCCTAGTATAGGCACCTCTCCCCATGAGCTTGGCCTCCCGGTGAAGACGGACGATCAGCTCGGGAACTGCACAGGGCTTGGGCCGGACAGTTCACCTCATTCACGTCATTTCACATCAATTCACCTTTAACGGAGGCAGCCTCAGCATAACCCCTATGACGCTTGTTTAGAGGGAACCCATACTAAGATACATAAACTTCCAGTTAAGCCCTTACCCATAATCAGGTATTGTGGGGGTACTTGCAAAATTGGAATGGTATCGCATCCGAACCCAACCATCAGTTTTTGTAAAGTTCACCATGTCGTTCACAAGTCACATTCACCTTCAAAATCTTTCAATAGAATGACTCATCATTCCAAGGTTTTCAAAGTCATTTCATTTCATAAGTTCCCATCTAGAGTAGTCAATTTTATTTGTTAGCACTAGCAACTAATAATGAGGGGTGCTATCTAGCTTCATTTGCTCTAGGCTAAATTTGATGATCTTGTTCTACTCTAGACCAAGTGAATCATGAATCAAAAGTAACTTTGATAAACCAAAAGCAATAAAGCTTGTAAAGTAAAACTTGGGATGGGATCATTAAGCATAAAGTAAAAAGTGGTGGTGCCTTGCTCTTGTAGAGCTTTGCACTTAGCAATAATATTAGCTTGCAAGAGTATAGCTTGCATTGGTGTTAGCTTGTCTTGGTTGGAGTAGTGATCAAAGTTCTCTTCTTCTTCTTCAGAGTAGACCTCCTCCTCCTGGTACTCCTCGGTACTAGCGTCTATAAACGAATACGAGGTATACAATCACCAAACAATACTTAAGTGCTAGACTAATCACACAAATGGCTCACACAAGCTATTCTAGCATCACCACATTCTTAACATGTTGGTTGACTTTGTTTTCTTTTAAAGAAAAATAATTTCCTCTCACATATTAATTTAGGGTTTCTATTTAATTCTTTGAGAAATAATTTCCTCTCATTGTAATATTTATTAGTGATTCTATTTATTTATTTTGAGAAAATAATTTCCTCTCATTATCTTCTTAAGAGTTAATTTCTCTCATGAATAATATGTGACCTAGGTTGACCAAAGTCAACCTTTTCACACTTATCATTTAAGAACAATGATTTAAATGAGGTGAGCACCTCATACCATTTTAATAACACATTGCAATGGTTTAATATCATCAACTAATTTAATATGAGTTTTCATTGACCATGGTCTCCACCTCATATTAACTTAGTGAGACAAGATTTAAATGAGACCAAAACATCTCATAAGATTTAATAAGTAGTTTTGAACAATTTAAATACTACTATGAGAATGATTGAATAAGAACATATGGATCATGAATACATGTGTCATCAACTCACATTGAATCACTTGGAGTAATGGTTTAAATGAGATGCTACACCTCATACAATTTAAATACTATTTTTGAAATAGTTTAAATGAGCTAGAAATGGCCATAAAGCAATTATTTGAATCTAGTCCATGATCATATACAGTACCACTATCATATTTTTACATAAACAATTAGAGTATTTGAATTGAGATTTATGAGAATTTGAATCATCTCAAAATAGTTTATGGTTGATTTTAAATAATTATTTGAAGTTTGAAAAGGCCCTGCCTTGTTATTTTTATCATTTAAATTCTATAATAAATCTAAGGTTGAGGCCAGTGTAGTTATTTAGATAATTTCCTAAGCTTTCCAAATATATAAAATTTATCAAATTTGGCTTAGTAGATTTTATTCTATTTAATTTTAAACATAGCATCTGTGAGGATTTTGATTTAATTCAAAATATTCAAATTCAAACGAACGGGCTCGCGCGGGAAAACTAGCTGGGCCACAGGGAGAAAAAGAAACGGGCCGGCCCACTTCGCGTCTAGCACGAGCAGGCCGCGCCGACAGCGGGGTCCATGCGTCAGTGGGTCATAACGCCCGAACCGGTATGAGCTAATGAGGGGCGTAGGATTAGAATCAGATCGGACAGCTCACGGCCATCGTCATCTCCGGCGAGACACGGGCGTACTGGCGGTGCAGGTAGGGGTCGGAGAGCTCACCGGCGCTCCGGCGATCGTCGGCGAGGTGCGCAGCGACGTTGTCGAGGACGGCGGTTCGCCTGGTACAGGTGGCGTCTCCGGGGGCGGCTCCTAGCTCCGGCGGCTTCTGCGGCGGCTCCACGGGCTCCGGTGATCAAATTGGCTACCTACGGATCAAATTGAGAAGCGAGCGAGCTCGAGGAGGGTCAAGGAGAGGAGGAGAGGCGAGTGGTGTGCCGAACTGAGGCGCGTGATGCCTCTATTTATAGCAGCGCGAGGTGCTGCGGCTCGGTGGAGGAGGTCGTCTATGGCGACATTGCTACAGGGGCGCAGAGGGTTGGGCGATGACGCAGGCGGGTTGGCGGTGGCAGTGCGGTCACGCCAGGCTTGATTGCGGTGAAAACGAGGCCGTGACGAGCGCGGGATGTTGACGGAGGCTTGCAGTACCGTGGCGGCCATCGGCGACGGTGGCGTGGTCTACAGCGTTCCCGCGGTCCAATGGGCGTGTCTGGGAGTTTCGTTGTGTCGTGGCGGAGCTGCTGGCGCGAGGAGAGAGCGAGGGGTGGCCTAGGTCAGCGGGGCGACGTCATGCTCTGGCACGCTCCGGTGCGTGTCCGGGCGCGTCCTGGCGTGTGCTGGGCGTCACTGGGCGTCACTGGGCGCGTGCGTGCTGGCTCGTGTGGTGCTCTCCTCTGTCGATGGCGTGTACCAGCATGTCCAGGAGAGTGAGAGGGAGGTGGCTGACATGGTCGTGCACGGTGGAAAAGAAAGGAGAGAGGAGTGGCATGATGGTGTGCATGACATGCTCGGCTTGGTCCAATGGTGATGATTTCATGTACTACCTTGTGTCTCTGGTGCTTGGAATCGTGCAAGAGGTACAGGAGAGTACCAGTGCTGAGCTAGGATGGATGGTTAGGGCAAGAATACACTGGATTATAGCATGTATGTAGTTGGTAGAATGGTGCACATAACCTGTTCGACACAATGGCCGCAAGAACAATATTTTGAAATTTTTCAGTGAATTTTGGTGGAGTGTAATCCTATAATATTTGCAGTAGATTGGTGGTGGTGGTGGTCAAATTTGCATGGTTTTGCAAAAAAAATCAAAATGCATATGATCTTCATTTTCAAATCTGGTTCCAACTTTGCTTGATGATATTTTTGAATCTACAAAGAATTGGCATAGGGTTGCTTGAGCAAAGTTGTTCACTTTTATGTTGACTTGGATGAGGTGCAAAGGTTTGACAAAGTTTGGTTTAGAATTTGTGAAATAACAAAGCTCAAAGTAGGCATCGGGTTATAAATGTCCAAAGTGACCATAATTCTATGTGAGCTCATATTTCACTCCAATTTGATTTGCTTTGAGTTTCTTTGATTCTACAAGTGATATTATGTGTTTAGTAACCAAACACAACCAATGGTGCAAGCCATAATGGTCTAGGTTCAAGATTTGGAAAAATGGCCATATCCACATATGTGTATTGGAAAATCCTCTTATTTCCAATTTGATTTGGTTTTTCTTGATCTCATTGATGTAGTTGAGGTTTACAAGGGTATAAGAAAGCAATCCAATCAATGGAAACAAGTTTGGTGGTCTTTTGCTCAAATTTGTATTTTTGGCCATATGCACATATGTGCATTTCATACTTTTGTTCCTTTTCTTTATTCCTGATCAAAGGTCATGGTTTAGGGTTTATTTAGTGTTATATTGGGTGTGGTAAAGTTTTCAACCCACTGAGGCAAGGTAGAGGTGCTTAGGTCAAGTTTTGGAAAATTGGCTATGTGCCACATATGCCTCCATGCATATATTGCATTTCTTTTTATTTCTTTTTGTTTCACCTTGATTTTGATTGGAGAAGTACTTGATTAGGTTTGTTTATGTTTTCAAAGCATCTAAACAAGGTAGAAAGGTTTAGGTAGAAGTTTCACCAAAACTAGTCATAGGCACATAGGCCCTTTTCTTATTTAATTTCATTTCTTTTTCTTTTGTTTATAATGGATAGTGAGAAGAGGGGTGAGGTTTAGGGTTTAGTGGGGTCTAGTAATGGTTCATCACTATTTAGACAAGTAAGATGGTTATTAGTCAAGATTTTCCTACTAGGGTTATATGCCCACCTATTTTATTTTATTTTAGTTCCTTCTTATTTGATACTCCTTTGTTTTGAGAAGATGAGGGTTTAGGGTTTTGGGAATTTGGTTCAATGCAATAAATAAACAATCATGGCAATATCACAACATATACACATGCTCATTAGGTACCAAACTAAATTTAATAAAAGTTTTTGTTGGTTCTCATTTTTGGACAAAAGGAAATTAATTTTCTCTTTATTTTAAATTTTTGGGATGTTACACTCATGAAGAAGAAAGAGGCGCTGATCTTCCCCAACGAGGAGAGCTACCCGTCGCCTCCTATAGAATATCGGGTTAGCTTCGTTGACCACCTCATTCGTGGCCTCTCTGTTCCTATCCATGATTTTCTTCGTGGATTGTTGTTCGTCTATGGGTTGCAGCTACATCAGCTGACTCCCAACTCCATCCTCCGTGTTTCTATCTTTATCACCCTTTGCGAGTGCTTCCTCGGGGTCCAACCTAATTGGACTCTGTGGAAGCGCATTTTCTGCCTTCGCCGCAACGGCTCCCACAACATTACCTATAACATAGGTGGTGTTGTTATCTGTGTCCGCCCTGACGTCGAGTATTTCGACGTTAAATTCCCCGACTCTGTTCAAGGGTGGCGAAAAAGATGGCTATACGTCCGCGAGCAATGTTCCGACTCGCTAGAATACAACATCGCCCCCTTTGACGGTAGCGCAAAAATCCTTCGCCGCCGATCCTGGGATGCAGAGGCCATCGAAGAAGAAAAGACGGCGACAGAGGCGCTGATGAAGCGTATTCATGAACTGCAGAATACTCGAGGCAAAGAATTGTCGGGTATCCAAATTACCGCCTACTTCCTTAGAATTAGGGTGCAGCCTCTTCAAGCTCGCAAAAACCCTATGTGGCTGTACGCTGGCGAAAAAGATATTGACCGCCTCTTCAAGGATCTTTCAGTGAAGGACTTGGAAAAGCTTGTCCGAAAAATCTCGTCGCTCAGCAAGAAAGACGCCATTCCAACCTCCTGTCGCGTGGAGCCGTATAGCGGCACCAACGCCCTCCCCCAGGTAATCTATCTTTGTCCTCGACGAATTTCATTTTTTCGACTGCTAGTTTGTTGTTCATTGATATAATTTCTTGTCGATATATCCTTGTCTTATACAGAAGCATCAAACTGTATCCTCCCTACCTCCCCTTCCTGAAGGTGGAGAAGTCGAGGAGCGAACCATCGTGACTGTTGGGGGGATGACCCCCGGTATGCCAAAGGTATGCCATACCGGATGGTCTCACCCTTCAAGATACCGGTTTAATGTTTATACCGGAATAAGAAGATAGAGTTTGGCTAAGTAAGGCTAAGCCGGTATCCCTAAGAGGGGTATACCGGAACCAGGAAGGAAAGATACCGGCGCACCGGAAGGAAGGGCATGTCGGCTGACTGGTCAAAGATGTCGTCAGGAGCTAAAGGACAAGGATGAGCTAAGCAAAGTAGCTTTAAACGAAGGCTTGAAGACAAAGAAGAGGATGACGGTCAAAGAAGTCGGAGAACGTCAGCAACGCCATGTTTAAAGAAGACCCCGGCGTCATCTGTGATTAAAGTAGCTTTATAAAGTATCTTTGTAAAGTAGTTTGTCTGGTCAAAGATCCCATTAGGGTTTCTTGTTCTGTAAGCCACCCTCTCCCCTATATAAGGAGAGGGGGCAACCTCTTTCAGAGGCGCAATCCAGTGAGGAGAGAAAAACCTGTGACCTGTGAAGATCAATGAACATAGTGATCTAGAGCGAGTTCATCCTTGTGTCTTTCTTCTTCTACCTCTGGCCTTGGCCAAGTTCCTGAGGAAAGCATCCGGAAGCTCATCCATCTAGTCACAAACCCTCCCCCGAATCCTCTAGCGTCCATTCGGCCCCAAGATAAGCCATCCTATGGCATCTGTCTGTTCACCACGACGTCAGTTGGCGCCCACCGTGGGGCATGAAGTGGCGCTTGCTGGAGTTCATATTCGGGCGGGCATCCTCGACATCAGCGGCGAGCGCACGGTGTCCACGCTCGTGCAACGCATCTACAACATGGACTTCATCAACGATAACGCTGGCTGCTTCGCCAACGGCGGCAAGTTCCCGCAGAACGGCCGCACCATCGAGTTCGGCAGCATCCGCGTCTATTTCGGCACCGTCCCTGTGCGCCAGCGCCTCTCGCCGGTGCTGGTGGCGCCGGATCCGCCAAGATGGCTGTGTGCTGGCCGCGCCGCCGGTAGCGTGGAGTTCATGGTGGCTGGAGCGGTCAACACCGGCAAGGGAGCTGTGGAGCAAGGAGATGAACGTGCGGCATCGACCCGTGCGGCAAAACCACCGCTGGAACGTGATGCCGGCGTCGCGGGAGCATCATCAGCACCACCGGCAACACCTCTCCAAGCGGCGATGAACACGCTGGCCACGCCCATCGCGCAGAACATCGACCCGGCAAAGGCTCAGGAGGAGCTGGAGGCCACGCGCAAGGCCCCGCTACCGGTGGCGCCGACATCATCCGGGCGCAGCGCGAGCTGAACCTAACCCTACGTGAGTACAACGCTGCCCATGGCTTTGCTTCAGTTAGTGCTCATGCTGCTAGCATGCCGGAAAACCGGCTTAAGGCTCGCAATCTAGATCAGGATTTGCGCAAGGAAGTTCTTGCCGGCAAGAGTGCATCTGTATCTGTAAGCATCGTAGAAAAGCCTAAGTACAGTAGTCCGGATAAAACCATAAAAGCCGCTAAAGCTGCAGTAGAGTTATGTGAGTCTCTTTCCGGTGACGAGTTGGCAAAGCAGCAAGAACGTGTAAAAGAGCTGTTGAAAACCATTGAGCAGCAAAATGCTGAGCAGCTAGCTAAGCTGAACGAGGCAGTGGCCTCAAAATCCGCGCGTTCAACAAAGAATGCCGGAAGCAAGTCCCAGGGGCAGGCATCGTCCCCTCATCCGGACAAAAGAAGGGAAAAAGAGAAGAATGCACGGCAGATGACTGTGTATGATCCAGTTCTTGCCGGAAAGCAAAAAGCCGGGCCACATGATGCCGGTAGAAAAAGCCAAGGGGCAGATCGGGGCTACGCCAAGGGAGGCTATGCCGGAAACAATCATGCCGGTAGATACGAAACCGGGCAAAATTATCGAGCCGCAAGGGTGGCGTACGTGGATGAAGAAATGTCACCACCAGGGTACCGGCAGGCAAGAGCCGCGGAACCGGAAGAGTACGATGAATCAGATTCCGAGGTGGAACGAACAAGAGTCCACCGGAACCCTTTGGGAGAACGCCTGGGGGAAAGATGTTTGCCAGACCGGGATGCGAGGCACAGGCTGGATAGAGTACATCTATCTGCGATAGTTGAATGTGAGGGACCTCCGGGCCCAAGGTGTTTTGGTCCACGGATCATGAGAGAAGAACCGCCGGTACGCAACTTCCAGTTGCCCCGGGACACAAGAACGTATGATGGCACGACCAAGCCGGAAGACTGGCTGGCAGATTATGTTACAGCTGTTTATGTGGCTGGTGGTGGAGTAAACCGGCGTTGGGCGGTGAGAATCATATCGTCCTACCTCGTGGGTCATGCGAGGATTTGGCTAAACAACTTGCCGGCAGGAAGTATTAACGGATGGTTGGACTTTGAGGAAGCATTTGTGAATAACTTCAGCAGTACTTACAAGAGGCCCAACCGGCCCCAGCAACTGGCGCTGTGCCAGCAGCGTGCAGGAGAACCAGACCGGGATTATCTCACCCGGTGGAACTCAATGAGAAACACATGTGAAGGAGTGATTGAGGCACAAGCCATTGCTTGGTTCAGTCAAGGATGCTAGAGAGGATCACCTTTGTGGCAAAGGCTGCAGAGAAGCATGCCCACAACCTTGGCGGAAATGATACGTGTAGCAGATAGCTACGCATTGGGAGACCCAATGCAACCGGCAGTACAAGCTGAGCCGGAGCAGTCGAATCCGCATCAGCAGCAATACCGGGATAACCGGAACAACAAAAGAAGGGAAGATTTCCCGGATCGAAGATATGCATCACAGCAAGTTGCTGCCGTGCAGGAAAATTATGACGCCAGCGGCAGTCAGAGACAGAAAACCGGATCGCAGCCATGGGCAGGTCCCAAAAAGCAGTGGGTAGAAAAGAAACCCTGGGGCCAGAAAAAGAACTGACAGGAACCCGTAAAATACACCATGGAAGCTGCCATGGACCAACCTTGCCGGTGGCACACGCCGAATCCGGATCACCCGTCGAACCACTTGACGAAGGATTGTTCTTGGACCAAGTTCTTGATGCAAAGGGGAGCGGTAAAAGATGCGCGGAGCGCCGGGGGCCCGTGCGAGCAACAACGAGCAATTACCACCTCCACCACCACTTACCGGAGCGAACGCCTTACCGGTGCAGCCTCGGCCGAACAGTAACAACGATTCAGCAGAGTTAACCGGGTGGAGCAAAACAATGACCAACCACCTCCACCGGCACCTTTAGGCCGGAATGTTTACGAGGACCCACATCTGTGCTGTGTTGTCTTTGTCACCGAGCCTATGGACAGGCAAAGTGTGCACCGCCGTTCCATGGAAGTGAACGCCGTGATGCCGGCAGTTCCAAAGTACATGCTGTGGTCAGATCAGGAAATCACCTGGTCGTTCAAGGATCACCCCAAAATCATGCCGAATACGGGTGGATATGCCTTGGTTGTGGACCCAATCATGAAGGGGCCGGAAACTCGGGTAAAATTCAGCAAGGTGCTGATAGATAACGGTAGCAGCATAAACATCATGTACAAGCACACCATGCGTACGCTGGGCATAACAGAGAGCATGCTGCAGCCAACTCACACGACTTTCCATGGAATTGTTCCCGGTTTGTCTTGTGCCCCGATAGGAAAAGTTCGGGTGGATGTGTCGTTTGGAGGACGTGACAATTGTCGTGTTGAGAACCTTGAGTTTGAGGTGGTGGACTTAGATAGTCCCTACCACGCCTTGTTGGGGAGACCGGCATTGGCAGCTTTCATGGCATCAACTCACACCGCCTATCTCAAGATGAAGATGCCGGCACCTCGTGGACCACTGACTGTGGTGGGAAACTATAAAGTCTCAATAGAAACTGCTTCCGCCGGGTCGAACCTGGCAGAATCGCTGGTGATAGCGGAAGAAAAGAAAAGAATGCAAACTGCTGTTGCGCTAGCTCAGTCCTCAAAGTTGAGCCTAGCGGCAATGAGTGGAAGCTTGGACTCACCAACATTCAAGCCGACAAACGAGACAAAGGATATTGTGATGGATCCGGCTTACCCAGACCGCACCGTTCGTATCGGTGCCGGCCTCAGTCAAGCATAGGAAAGCGCGCTCGTCAGCTTCCTCCGTGAGAATCGGAATATCTTTGCCTGGTCTACTGATGACTTGGTGGGTGTTCCGAGGGAGCTGGCTGAGCACTCTCTGAACGTCAGAAAAGATGCTAAGCCGGTGCGTCAACCTTTGCGCCGGTTCGCTGAAGATAGGAGAAAGATCATTGGAGAAGAGGTAACGAAACTGCTGGTTGCCGGTTTCATCGTGGAGGTCACGCACACAGAATGGCTGGCCAATCCGGTGTTGGTCGAAAAGAAAAAAGATGAGAACCTGGAGGCAAAACTCGCAAAAATATGGCGCATGTGCATCGACTACACCAACCTCAACAAGGCTTGCCCAAGAGACCCTTTCCCTTTGCCCCGAATCGATCAAGTGATTGATTCTACTGCTGGGTGCGAGTTGTTGTCGTTCCTGGATGCCTATTCCGGCTTCCACCAAATCCCCCTGAAAAAAGAAGATCAAATAAAAACTGCGTTCATTACCCCGCACGGGGCTTATTGTTATGTTACTATGCCATTTGGTTTGCGCAACGCTGGTGCAACGTACCAGCGCTGCATGCAAAAATGTTTGTTTGATCAAATCGGAAAAAATGTGCAAGTTTATGTGGATGATATTGTGATAAAAACTAAAGTAAAAGATACCTTAATCGATGACATCCGGCAAACATTTGATAACCTAAGACGGTTCCGGATGAAACTCAATCCGGCAAAATGCACCTTTGGTGTCCCTGCCGGCAAGCTGCTTGGTTTCCTGGTGTCAAGCCGGGGCATTGAGGTTAATCCGGTAAAAATCAGGGCGATAGAAAGAATGACTATCCCACGAGAATTGAAAGATGTGCAAAAGTTTACCGGAAGCTTGGCATCGCTGAGCCGGTTCATAAGCAGGCTAGGAGAAAAGGCCTTGCCGCTATATGCTTTGATGAGAAAATCGGATACTTTCGTCTGGACCACACAGGCAGACGCAGCGTTTAAAGAATTGAAAAACATGCTCGTAACGGCCCCAATTTTGGCCTCACCCTTGGAAAGAGAACCTATGTTGCTTTATATAGCGGCAACGAACCGGGTGGTTAGTGTTGTGGTAGTGGTGGAAAGAGAAGAGGAAGGAAAAACTGTCCAGAGGCCGGTATACTACCTGAGCGAGGTGCTCTCCTCATCAAAGCAAAACTACCCGCACTTCCAAAAAATGACTTATGGCGTGTTCATGGCCGCCACCAAGCTTAAGCATTACTTTGAGGAGCACCCCATGAAGGTGGTGAGTGAGGCACCCATCTCCGATATCATGGGCAACAAAGATGCCGGCGGCCGGATTGCAAAATGGGCAATTCAGCTGTCACCGTACGTGCCGGTATATGAAAGGAGAGATGCCATAAAGTCGCAGGCTTTAGCTGATTTTTTGGTGGATTGGGCGGAGATACAGTACAAGCCGCCGGAGCACAAAATAGAATACTGGAAGATGCATTTTGGCGGGTCCAAACTCAAGGAGGGCCTAGGTGCCGGTGTAGTACTCACCTCACCAAAAGGAGATCATCTCCGGTATGTTTTACAAGTGCACTTCAGGGCGTCAAACAACGTCGCGGAATACGAAGCTCTGATACATGGGCTTAAGGTCGCAAAAGAGATCGGGGCACTCAGGATCATTTGCTATGGTGATTCAGATCTTGTGGTACAGCAGTGTTCCGGAGATTGGGACGCAAAAGATGCCAACATGGCTTCATACCGGTTCCATGTGCAAAAGATTGCCAGCTTCTTCGAAGGGTGTGAGTTTCACCATGTGCCGCGCGCAGAAAATGAGGCCGCGGATACTTTATCCAAGCTAGGTTCCTCCAGGCAAGAAATTCCTCCCGGAATAGCTCTGGCACACTTGAGAGCTCCATCAATCAAGCCAAGTCCGGAGTCGGAATCAATTTTTGTACCGGAATCACATGTGGTGCCAATGGAGATTGACGAAGGAAACCCGGGGACTGTACCGGTAAACTCGGGGACTGCGATGCCCAAGCCGGAAGAGGCGATGCTTGTGGATAGCATGGACATAGACATGCCGGTGTTTGCGGTTAGAGAGGCACCATCTTGGGTCGAACCTATTAAGGAGTTCCTGATCAACGGCACCTTGCCGGTTGACGAAAATGAATCAAGAAGGATACAGAGAAGGTCCAAAGCTTACACCATCATCAATGGCGAGGTATACAAAAGAAGTGTTACCGGTGTCCTCCAAAGATGTGTGAAACCGGAAGAAGGAAGAGAAATGCTTGAGGAGATTCATCGAGGAGAATGCGGGCACCATGCTTCTTCAAGGGCGTTGGTAGCAAAAGTGTTCCGGCATGGATTCTACTGGCCCACAGCCTTAGATAATGCCGAGGATTTGGTAAGGAAATGCAATGGCTGCCAGAGGTACGCTAAGCAAAACCATACCCCAGCATCCGGCTTAAAAACCATACCGCTAACTTGGCCTTTTGCCGTTTGGTGCCTGGATATGGTTGGACCGTTCAAAACAGCAAGGGGGAACATGACCCACATTTTAGTAATGGTGGATAAATTCACCAAATGGCTGGAGGTGAAGCCTATCGCAAAGTGTGATGGCCACACAGCAGTGAAGTTCCTGAAAGATGTAATCCTGCGGTATGGATACCCACATAGTATCATAACCGACAATGGTTCAAACTTTGCTCAAGGAGAGTTCAAACGATTTTGTGAAGACAAGAATATCCGGTTGGATTTGTGTTCGGTGGCTCACCCGCAAGGCAATGGCCAGGTTGAGAGAACAAATGCCTTGGTACTCTCCGGTATCAAACCAAGACTCATTGATGCAATGGAAAAATCACCGGGGTGTTGGATCGATGAGCTACCGTCAGTGCTGTGGAGTATAAGAACAACTCCAAACCGGTCTACCGATACACGCCATTCTTCATGGTTTATGGAGCAGAAGCGGTCATACCAACCGACATTCTCCATGATTCCCCAAGGGTGCAACTCTATACCGAAGAAGAGGTAAAAGAGGCACGGGAAAATGACGTGGACTTGCTAGAACAAGCAAGAGAACTAGCTCTGGCAAGAACAGTCATTTACCAGCAAAACCTCCGACGCTATCACAGCCGGAAGGTAAACCCAAGGGTTTTCCGAGAAGGAGACCTGGTGCTACGCCTGGTGCAGCGCACTGAAGGCAGGCACAAACTTTCCCCTCCATGGGAAGGACCCTTCATTGTGAGCAAGGCGCTCCACAATGATGCCTACTACCTAATTGATGCACAGGAATGGAAGAAAGGAAAGGCGGACAAGTCAGGAGAGGAGACCAAACGCCCATGGAATGTAGCGTTGTTGCGTCCCTTCTACTCTTGAAGTGGTGCTGTAAGAGTTTCCTTTTTGTACCTTGATTGCTATGAATAAAAGATGTCGGAACCTCGAATGAGTCTCGGGGACTACCCTTATTGAATTGCATGAAACATGTCTATTTTTTCTGTCTACCGGTTGCTTATTGAACGTTTTTTCTTTCCGGTTTAGTAGTGTGCTAAACCCTACCGGAGTCTTCGACTCTGCTGTCGTCCATAACTTGGCTTCATGGCGAGCAAGATAAACCGGTAGGGGGTAAGCACATGAACTGTGGAGAGAGGAACTGAGAAAGAACAATCCGGAAAAAATTTGACTAACCCCGGTTATTCCGGTTTTTTGCAAAATTTCGAATTATTTCTAAGTTCAAGAAAATGCTTATTTGGTGAAAGAACCTTGTGCTCATACGCCAAAGAACGCCCAGAGAAGGCAGGCAGAGCCAAGGCAAAAGAACCAAGTGTGCATCGAATTGGATGCAGAAACAATTTGGAAATCTTTGCAAGTGCAGGATAAAAGCAGAACCAAACGCAAAAACGCTAAGGCAAACTTAAGATAATTAGCTACCGGTATAACTTACCGGCACAAAATGTTGTACGTCAACCACGAGCAGACTTAAAGTTTTACATCATAAGCCCCGGCATACCGGGGCAGAATTTAACAGAGCATTGTCTTAAGCCACGCGAGGCCAAACGAGCATAGCGAGGTTAATCTCGGGGTAGATAATCGAGCAGCGAGGAGCTTCCGGAGGAGCGTCGCCGGCACCAACGATCGTCAAGAGGCTCCTCCTCGGCTTCATCTTCCTCCTCATCTAGATAATCTTGGACATCATGAGGGGGAGGAATGAAGGTGCGCATTTCGGCGTACTCCGCGATGCGGTACGCGCGATCCTGCCGCTTGGCGGTAAGGATCGGGTCCAGATCGGTTTCCGCGCCTTCGCGCACTCCGGTGAGGGCATCCAGGTCGAGCTCCGGGTACCAGGAACAAGCGACGCGGAGGGCAGAGTCTGCTCCAGCGCGGGCAGCGGAGCACTGCCATTCGCGGATCCTCCTGCCGGCGCCCTTGAGACGATCGCTGATGAGAGAAAAAGTGTCCGGCACCTCCTCGCCAGGCCAAAGGGTCCTGAAGAGCTGGGTAGCTACATCAGGGATGTCAGATAAGTTGCGATCAATGGCGCGCATATGAGACACCCACGCGTTAAGCGCGACCAGATGGTCGTTGGGCGTCCATGGCACGGCAAGATTCGCCTGGCTCTGGCTAGGGCGGCGCGCGTTAACCTTCTTGACAGCATACGTCTGGGAGTCCAGGAAGAGGCCTGTGCAAAGAAAAAAGGGTTAAGGAAAAGAATCCGGAAGAAAAAGAACCCGGAAGAAAAAGAAACCGGAAGCAAAGATAGCGAAAAGAAAATGAAGTCGGAGAAAAAATGGCTCGTATGCGGTAGTCAAAGAACTCACGGTAGGCAAGGGCGTCAGTTTGAAGGATCAGCTGATTGCATTCCTTGTGCTCCTCCTCCAGCCGCGCGGCCTTCTCCTCGGCAGCCTTCCGGGCCTTGGCCAGCTCCTCCAGCTCATCTCACAACACCACAGTGGCGTTGCTGGCGTTCTCCAGGGCCTCGTTCATCTTGGCCGATGCGTCAGCTTCAGCGGCTTTGAGGACCTTGGCATGATCAAGACTCAGCTGGATAAGCTGGGACTTGAGCTCCTGGTAGCTGGTCTTCTGGGCGCTCAGCTCCTCCTCATGCTGTTTAACGAGCTGCTCCTTCTCCACTGCAGCCCGGAAAAGAAGGTGTAAACAAGATGATGTTGGCAAGATTGAAAGTAAAACCAAGATAGCAGAAGAAAAAACAAAGTCGTACGTTGGGCGTTGGCGAGCTGCTCTTTGAGAGCATCAATGGAAGCTTCCGGGATCACTGTCAAGCAGAAGTTGCGAGTGTTAGAAGGAAGAAAGTTTCCGGTAAGAAAGACGCCGGCAGAACAAAAGTTTACCTTGGCACTTATCGTGTGCCTCAACGAGTTCCCGATGCTCCCACAAGAGCTCTTCAAAGAGGGTCTTCCGAGCGTCAGCCGTGAGCTGTCCAAAGCAAAAGAGGTTAGTGAAGTTTCGCGCTAAGAACAAAGTGCTTAACCCGAAACTCGGGGACTGGCAGTGCCGGTTTCGCGCGTTCTAAGGTAAGTTTCGCGCTAAGAACAGAGTTCTTAACCCGAAACTCGGGGACTGGCAGTGCCGGTTTCGCGCGTTCTAAGATGAGTTTCGCGCTAAGAACAGAGTTCTTAACCCGAAACTCGGGAACTGGCAGTGCCGGTTTCGCGCGTTCTAAGATGAGTTTCGCGCTAAGAACAGAGTTCTTAACCCGAAACTCGGGGACTGGCAGTGCCGGTTTCGCGCTAAGTTTTCAAAGTTAAGTTTTGTCCTGAAAGCTGCGCTCTCACCACAAAACTCGGGGACTGGGAAGATAGACAGGAGAGAAACCGGCATAAAATTAAAAGATAGAACAAACTCAGAAGTAAGGAAACCGGTAACAATTGAGAAAAGTGAGTAGAACGTACCATCAGGTTGTTCGTGGCGTCATACCACGCGCTGTCAAGCTCTTTCACGGCGCTGCAGAGCCGCATAAAGTGCTCCTCGGAAGACCGATTCCCAACTGGGTCGGGTGCCGGCAGCCTGTCCTTGCCCAAGCCGCGGGTCGCCGGAGTTACGTCCGCGGCGTTCCACTTCTGGGCGTAGGGCAGAAGGTGCCCCAGATCCTGGCCTCTGCGTTTAAACTCAGTAATGCGGCCAAGAAGACCGGTGGCCTTAGTGGCAGTATTCTGGGCGGCCTTGGAAACATGCAGCACCAGGGGCTGCTGGCCGGCAGAAGAGGCGCTGGGAGCCGTCGCCTTCCCCTTAATGAGCCTAGAACTCCTAGGCGGCGGCGCGGCAAAAGCGGCCCCGGGAGGACGGGCGCTGGGAGCGCTTGGAACCTTCCGGCGCGGAGGATTCCGGCGCGGAAGTTGTCTTTTTCTCGAGGACAGGAGGAGCTGAAGGCTCCGCCTGCCCGGCAGCATCTTCTTCTCCGGCACCGATGTTGCTGGTGCCGGTATCTTGGTTCTCTGGGAGAAAGGGAAAATCCTCCTCCGTGCGGTGATCTGATGATGAAGGGGCCGCACGCCCCGAACTTGTTGTGCCCCCCGAAAGGGAGGCAGAGGTGTTACCGGCACCAGGTGGTGCCGGGCTTGAGTGAGGAGGAGGGGTTGAGGTCCTTGCAGAACCCTCAGATCCTGATGGCCTTGGGCCAAGCTTGAGCGCAGGGCTAAGAGAAAGAAAGGAAGATAGTTAGAAAAGAGCAGCCGGAAAAAGAACTTGGCAAAAAAGAGGCAAGCCGGAAAATGAAAAACTTACCGGGAAGCGGTTGGCATCTGCTTGCGCCCGTAGCGGCGCACGCCCACCTTCTTCTCCCCCAAGGGCTCAGTCCGGAAGCACTTGGAGGGAGGGGCCTCGCTGGAGCCGTTGTCAGTTGACGGCCGTTTGTTCTTTTGGCCCTGGGCCATGAGCTTGTCCACAAACTCAGAGCCGGCCTCGGCGCGCAGGGGCGGCACGTGCTCATGGATCTATGAATTGAACAAGGCTAAGAAGCAACTCGGAGAAAAATAATAGCGGAAAAGTAAAAGAAACCGAAAAAGAAGATACCTTGTAACATCCCAAAAAAATTAAAACAAGAGACAATGAATTTCCTTTTTCCAAAAATGAGAACCAACAAAAACTTTTATTAAATTCAGTTTGGTACCTAGTAAGCATGCTTATATGTTGTGATATTGCACTGATTGTTTATTTATTGAATTGAACCTAATTCCAAAACCCTAAACCCTAACCTTCTCATAATAAAATAGTATCAAATAAGAAGGAACTAAAATCAAATAAAATATGTGGGCATATAACCCTAGCATGCAAATATTGACTAATGTCATTCTTACTTTTCAAAATAGAGGTGAACCATTGTGATACCCCACAAAACCCTAAACCTCACCCCTCTTTCCATTATCCTAGTTAAAATAAAATAAAAGGGAATTAAATAAGAAAAAGGTATATGTGCCTATGAATATTTTTATACAACCTTACCCTAGACCTTTCCACTTTATATAGAGGATTGGAAAACCTTCATAAACCTTACCTAGTACTTCTCAAGCCAATTCCAAGTTGAAACCAAAGAAAGTAAAAAGAAATCAAACCTATGCATAGGAGCATATGTGACACATAGCCATTTTTCCAAAACTTGACCTAAGTACCTCTACTTGGCCCAAATGGTTTGAAAACCTTACTAAACCCCATCTAACACCAAATCAACCATACACCATGACCTTTGATCATAGATAAAGAAAATGAAATAAAAAGATGAAATGCACCTATGTGCATATGGCCAAAAATACAAGTTTGAGCCAAAGATCATCAAACTTGTTTCCATTGCTTGGATTGTTTTCTTATATCATATTAAACCTCAACCATATCAATAAGATCAAGAAAAACCAAATCAAATTGGAAATAAGAAGATTTTCCAATACACATATGTGGATATGGCCATTTTTCCAAATCTTGAACCTAGACCATTATGGCTTGCACCATTGATTGTGTTTGGTTACTAAACACATATAAACACCTTTGGAATCAAGAAAGGTCAAATCAAATAGAGAGAAATCAAATAGGGAGAAAATCCCAATTTCACTCACATACACATTATGCCAAATTCCAAATCTTCACTCTAGGCCATAATGGCTTGCTCTCTTGCTTGTAGAATACCTAAATATGATAAACTAACACAATTGCATCAATGAAACCAAAATCAAACCAAAGGAAAGCTTAAAATCTTCACACATATGATAATGGTCATATGTCACCAAAATATTTTCTTCACTACTTTACCCCTCTGGTTTTCTCTACTCTTAAACTAAACTTGGTAAACCAAAGCCATGTCATCCAAGACCATGTCAAGGTGAGCAACTTTCATGTTGACAACCATGGCCAGAGTTGACTAGGTTGACCAGAATAAATGTGACAAGTGGTGATGTTGAAACAAAGAGAAGATCATCCCCATTTTTGAAATTTCACAAATCAATCTCATTTTGAACACCACCACCACCATTGTGCCCTAGACATTATTGAAATCAACTCCACCAAATATTTTTGAAAAAATTCAAAAATATTTCTCTTTCGGCCATTACATCAAACACCTTGTGTGCACACCATCCACCAACTCCATACTCCTTTTTATCCAACATGTTTGAGCCTGCACCATCAAGCCTATGTCACCACCAACTCCTCCTTACACCCAGGGAACAAAGCCAAGCCTCAGAGACCCGTGTTCATGCAGGAAAACATCAAGAACATGCCATGCCGGCCACTTTTGACATCACCATGCCACTTCTCTTCTCCCTCTCTCTCTGGTCACTATCATGATGTCAAAGAGACTCACCACACCTCCTCGCGCACGCTCGTACCCTCCCCGGCCGGAGACAACCATGCCATCGACCGAGAAAGTGACGTGCCCCGACGTGGTCACCCCGCCCGCGCACGCCGGGACACGCCACGGCCACCACGGAGCACGCACGCGCCCGGCTGACTCGGACCTCGACTCGACCTCTCCTCGCGCCACCGGCTCCCTCTCGGTCCCGCACAACCGCGGACCCGGCCATTGACTTGCGCGCACGCCGGGACGACGACATGACGCGACGCCCACGCGGGGACGCCGACGTCGGCATCAACCCCGTGCGCCCTGCACACGACGCCATCTAGCCACCCACTGCGCCCGCGTCACCACCCCTCCAGTACCTCCCTTCCTGACGTAGCCCCTGTCCCCGGAGACCCTGTACACACCGCGATCGTCGACGTCACCGCCATGCCGACCCCGTCGCGCCCCGTGCCTCCAGCCACTATAAAACCCCCCCCCGCGCCTCTGGGCATCACCACACCACCCAGCCGCTCACCTCTCTCTCCCCTAGCACCTCCCTCTCTTCCTCACCGCAGCTCACTAGAGCTAGAAGCTCGCCGGCGGCCACATGCAAGAACCGTCAAAATTTTCATCACCATCGTCACCAAACCCTACACCACTTTGAAGCCCTTGAAAATCCCTGTCCAACGCACCCAGCCTCGCCGCAAACCGTGCCCGGAGGTGAGCAGGAGAGCCACCGGAAGCTCGCTGGCGTCGGGAGGAAGACGACGGCCCAGCGCCGTCGGATCCTGATCCGACGCACCGCGTGCGTCGCCCGCGCCCAACGTGCATGCCCCATGCACGCGAGGCCCAGGCCGCCGCTGGGCCGGCCCATTTCGTTCCCGCCGCGTTTGAATTCAAATTTTGTTTATTTTTCTTTTTTAGTTAATTGCTCTCAGATGCTTTACTAAATAATTAATAGCTACAAATCTACTCGGTCAATTTTGATAAATTTTATATAATTGGAAAGCTTATGAAATTCTCTAAACCACTACACTGGTCTCACCCTTAAATTGTTTGTAGAAATAATTTGACAAAATAAACAAGGCAGGGACTTTTCTGCCTTAGATTAATTCTTAAAAATCAACCAAAAATGCTTTTGAGTTGATTCCAACTCCTATAACTCACATTTCACTTATACTAATTGTTTATGCAAAAATATGCCATGCTTACCTTGAATGATCATGGCCTAGTTTAATTAAAGGACTTTATGGCTATTTCTAGTCAAAGATATTGTCCAAAACTATTAATAAATCTTATGGGAGTATTTCTCTCATTTAAATCTTGTCATGAACAAATCAAAATGAGGTAGAGACTCTGATCATTTAGGTCTCATGTGAAGTGTTTAATGATATTAAACCTTTACCATGTTAGGATTAAATTGCATGAGGTGCTTCAACTCATTTAAATCATTTTCCTAGTAGTATTTAAATTGTTCAAAACTACTTATTAAATCATATGAGATGCTTTGGTCTCATTTAAATCTTGTCTCAACTAATTTAATATGAGGTAGAGACCATGGTCAATTAAAACTCATATTAAATTAGTTGATGATATTAAATCATTGCAAGGTGTTATTAAAACGGTATGAGGTGCTCACCTCATTTAAATCATTTTCTTAAATGATAAGTGTGAAGAGGTTGACTTGGGTCAACCTAGGTCACATCTTATTCATGAAGGAAATTAAATCTTAAATCCTATTCAATGAGAGGAAATTATTTTCTCTCGGGAAATAAATACTCTAATTAATATTTATAATGAGAGGAAATTATTTTTCTTAAGAATAAAATGAAATCCACTCACCTAATAAGCATGTTGATTGATAGCTTAGTAGGAGTGAATTATGTGTGTGCTTAGTCTAGTATTTAGGCCTTGTGTGGTAATTGTGTGTACTGTACTCGTATTTAGACGCTAGTACCGAGGAGTACATCGAGGAGGAGGAGGACTACTTTGAAGAGGAAGAGAACTTTGATCACTACTCCAACCAAGGCAAGCTATTATTAATGCAAGCTAGCACCAATGCAAGCCATACTCTTGCAAGCTAATATTCTTGCTAAGTGCAAAGCTCTACAAGAGCAAGGCACCACCACTTTTTACTTTATGCTTAATGACCCCATCCCAAGTTTTACTTTACAAGCTTTATTGCTTTTGGTTTATCAAAGTTTACTTTTTGATTCATGATTTACTTGGTCTAGAGTAGAACAAGATCATAAAATCTAGTCTAGAAAGCTATAAGCTAGTTAGCACCCCTCATGATTAGTTGCTAGTGCTAACAAATAAAATTGACTACTCTAGATGGGAACTTGTGAAATGAAATGACTTTGAAAACCTTGGAATGATGAGTCATTCTATTGAAAGATTTTGAAGGTGAATGTGACTTGTGAATGACATGGTGAATTTTACAAAAACCGATGGTTGGGTTCGGATGCGATACCATTCCAATTTTGCAAGTACCCCCACAATACCCGATATGGGTAGGGCTTAACTAGAAGTTTATGTATCTTAGTATGGGTTCCCTCTAAACAAGCGTCATCGGGGTTATGCCAAGGGCTGCCTCCAAAGAAATATGAAATGATGTGAAATGACGTGAAATGAGGTGAATGTCCGGCCCAAGCCTCGTGCGGTTCCCAGTCGACTGTCTGTCTTCACTCGGGAGGCCAAGCTCATGGGGAGAGGTGCCTGTACTAGGGTATGTAAGTGAAAGGTTATGGTTGGTAGTCCGCACACGGAGTGTGATAAATCGGGGCCGATTAACCCGACGGATTATTGCAAATGTTGTGGCACAAGTGTACGACCTCTGCAGAGTGTAGAACTATTCGAATAGCCGTGTCCACGGTTACGGACGATTGGAAAGGCCATACTTGTTCCGTCATCGAATTTTTTTTCAAAAACGTGACATATGAAGGGTGACTTGTGATTTGAATTTGAAATGGTGACTTTGACTGGAATCACAACAGAGTTGTGGGAATGACACTAATGTTCCCACTTGAGTTAGTTTAGCGATTCAAGCATCTTTACTAAATGTTTATGAAATAAACTTGGCTTTATGCAAATAAACCTAGAGCTTAGCACCCCCTTACTATAGTTGATAGTGCTTACATTAGTATTAGTTTGCGAGTACTTTAAAGTACTCATGGCTTTGTCCCCGGCTATTCAAATGGCCGGACTATGAAGGAGAACAGACAGCACGAGGAGGATGGACAGCAGGACGTCTACGACAACTAGGATCACTCCCGACGTCAACGCGTTACTGTGGAATAGATGGACCGCAACCGTTACTTCGCTTCCGCTATGTGTTTTGTAATAGGATCTCTAGATCCACTATGATGTATTAAGACTGGATCATGTGATCCTTCTATGTAAGACAATTATGTGATGTAATGAATGATGTGTTGTGATATCAATCTATTATGTCTCGCAAAAACAATATTCCCGGGATTGCGATGAATGGCATAATAGGCATCTGGACTTAAAAATCCGGGTGTTGACAAGTTGGTATCAGAGCCATTGTTGACCTTAGGAGACCCTAGTTAGAATGGACGTCCTGAAAAAAATTTAGTTTCAAAAACAAATGAAGTGAATATTTATGAAAAATTATTCTCACTCTTATCCTTGAGATCTTTTCCAAAATAAGAGATCCATACTTCACTTTTCCTTGTAAATATTACATAAAATTTTGCACACTTGATCACTTCTCTAACTTACTTATCCTAATTGCTCACAGATGGAATACCAATGGGAATGCTATCAGCTTGGTCATGGAGGAGAGCTGAAGTTCGAAAAGGATTTGAAGCAACTAGTGGAATATCTAGGACACCCGTACTCCCGAGTTCTTCGGAACATCCTTCAATAATCGAGTTGGGAGGATCACCTCGGTGGGAAGTTTCCGCTGACCTAGGAAGAAAGCTTGAAGCCCCGGTATGGGAAACCATATGGTTTTCACGAATCGGAAACACTGGAAGGAAGGACTAGTCAAAGCTATGCAAGAAGCAATCGCCCGTCTGTGTGGACAAAATGAGAACAAGATCCGGAACACTCGTTTCATCTACTACCCAAGACATGACTCCATGGGAAGATCGATGACCATGCCACCACACACGGAGATGAACCCCTATGTAGCACACCAGGACTTCAGGCAGTACAAAACCCGCAGGGATTTGGACAACGCCCTCGCCCTTCGCCAAGCACCGCAACCGTGAAGACGAAGAATTCCCCCCTGAAGAGTAGTATAATTAAAGCACTATCGTAGGTGTGAGTTTGTATCAGGATCCCCCTTGTATCGTAGAGCGATGAATGGTTCTTCAAACCAACGGTGTGTTAGATTTGTAATGTGTGATGCTTGGTATGAATGAAAAAGTGTTGTTGGTTTTTACCCCCGCAACACTACTCAAAATTGTTATGAACCCTTTAAAAATTTAACCCAAAACAAACCCCTAGAAATTTCCCTCTTATCTTATCATCTATCTCAATCTTCAGATGGCCCCACCGAACCGCAACCAAGACACAATGCTGCAGATGCTCCAGAGGATGATGGAAGATCGCGAAGCCACGAGAGCTGAACGACAAGCCAACTTAGCTGCACTGCAACAGATAGCTCAGAACAATCAAGGCCACGGAAATCATGATCACCCCGGATCAAAGCTGAAGAACTTTCAGAACACCAACCCTCCGATGTTTAGCAAGACTGAAGAGCCACTTGACGCAGATGACTGGCTCCAAACAATGGAGAACAACCTAGAAGTTGCGGGAGTAGAAGCCGCAGAGAAAGTACTGTTTGCCACCCACTATCTGTCAGGACCTGCAAGAGCCTGGTGGACAAGTGCCCGCGCAATGAATGCTCGGACAAATGATGAACCGGGAAGACTTCAAGCTGAAGTTTAGTAAATACCATGTGCCCCAAGGACTGATCAAGAAGATGAGAGACGAGTTCCGGAACTCAAGCAAGGAAGGATGTCCGTGGTGGAATACCGCGACAGGTTTCTTACTCTGTCAAGGTACGCCCCGGATGAGACCGACACAAATGAGAAGAGGAAGGAAAGATTTCTGAACGGACTGCATGACGAGATGCAAACTGTGTTAGTGAACATTCCGTTCGCTGACTTAGAAGCCCTGGTAGACTCAGCCATACAAATGGAAGGAAAGCTGCATCAAGCCAACGAGAACCGCAAGCGCCGGATGATGAATCAGAATGGGCCCAACAACGCCCAGAAGTACCGCAACAACTCAACTGGAGGATTTAACTCAAGATACAACAAGCCCTCTGCTCAGACATACCGCCCAAGCAACAACAACAACAACAACAACTGCAACACCAACAGCAACCACCCCAATGGCAACAACAACCACCCCAATACTGCCCCCGTGACTGGGAGTAACGCTGTTCCCGTCAACCCCAAAGACAAGTCCACCGTCAACTGCTATGAATGTGGAGTTGTGGGTCACTACTCCAATGAGTGCCCCAAGAAGCTTGCCAGGATTGCCGCCAACACTGCTGCACCTGCCCAGCAACAGCGCCGCTTCGCAGGAAGAAGGAACCAGAACAACAAAAACGGCCGTCTCTACCACATGAATGCAGGCGAAGCACAGGAAGCACCTCAGGCCATACCAAGTATGTTCTCTGTTAATCAAAAATTCTCAATCTCTCTTAGGAACCTAACTTTTCTTAAAATCTCGGGACGAGATTTGTTTAAGGGGGAAGGGTTTGTAACATCCCAAAAAAATTAAAACAAGAGACAATGAATTTCCTTTTTCCAAAAATGAGAACCAACAAAAACTTTTATTAAATTCAGTTTGGTACCTAGTAAGCATGCTTATATGTTGTGATATTGCACTGATTGTTTATTTATTGAATTGAACCTAATTCCAAAACCCTAAACCCTAACCTTCTCATAATAAAATAGTATCAAATAAGAAGGAACTAAAATCAAATAAAATATGTGGGCATATAACCCTAGCATGCAAATATTGACTAATGTCATTCTTACTTTTCAAAATAGAGGTGAACCATTGTGATACCCCACAAAACCCTAAACCTCACCCCTCTTTCCATTATCCTAGTTAAAATAAAATAAAAGGGAATTAAATAAGAAAAAGGTATATGTGCCTATGAATATTTTTATACAACCTTACCCTAGACCTTTCCACTTTATATAGAGGATTGGAAAACCTTCATAAACCTTACCTAGTACTTCTCAAGCCAATTCCAAGTTGAAACCAAAGAAAGTAAAAAGAAATCAAACCTATGCATAGGAGCATATGTGACACATAGCCATTTTTCCAAAACTTGACCTAAGTACCTCTACTTGGCCCAAATGGTTTGAAAACCTTACTAAACCCCATCTAACACCAAATCAACCATACACCATGACCTTTGATCATAGATAAAGAAAATGAAATAAAAAGATGAAATGCACCTATGTGCATATGGCCAAAAATACAAATTTGAGCCAAAGATCATCAAACTTGTTTCCATTGCTTGGATTGTTTTCTTATATCATATTAAACCTCAACCATATCAATAAGATCAAGAAAAACCAAATCAAATTGGAAATAAGAAGATTTTCCAATACACATATGTGGATATGGCCATTTTTCCAAATCTTGAACCTAGACCATTATGGCTTGCACCATTGATTGTGTTTGGTTACTAAACACATATAAACACCTTTGGAATCAAGAAAGGTCAAATCAAATAGAGAGAAATCAAATAGGGAGAAAATCCCAATTTCACTCACATACACATTATGCCAAATTCCAAATCTTCACTCTAGGCCATAATGGCTTGCTCTCTTGCTTGTAGAATACCTAAATATGATAAACTAACACAATTGCATCAATGAAACCAAAATCAAACCAAAGGAAAGCTTAAAATCTTCACACATATGATAATGGTCATATGTCACCAAAATATTTTCTTCACTACTTTACCCCTCCGGTTTTCTCTACTCTTAAACTAAACTTGGTAAACCAAAGCCATGTCATCCAAGACCATGTCAAGGTGAGCAACTTTCATGTTGACAACCATGGCCAGAGTTGACTAGGTTGACCAGAATAAATGTGACAAGTGGTGATGTTGAAACAAAGAGAAGATCATCCCCATTTTTGAAATTTCACAAATCAATCTCATTTTGAACACCACCACCACCATTGTGCCCTAGACATTATTGAAATCAACTCCACCAAATATTTTTGAAAAAATTCAAAAATATTTCTCTTTCGGCCATTACATCAAACACCTTGTGTGCACACCATCCACCAACTCCATACTCCTTTTTATCCAACATGTTTGAGCCCGCACCATCAAGCCTATGTCACCACCAACTCCTCCTTACACCCAGGGAACAAAGCCAAGCCTCAGAGACCCGTGTTCATGCAGGAAAACATCAAGAACATGCCATGCCGGCCACTTTTGACATCACCATGCCACTTCTCTTCTCCCTCTCTCTCTGGTCACTATCATGATGTCAAAGAGACTCACCACACCTCCCTGCGCACGCCTGTACCCTCCCTGGCCAGAGACAACCATGCCATCGACCAGAAAGTGACGTGCCCCGACGTGGTCACCCCGCCCCGCGCACGCCAGGACACGCCACGGCCACCACAGAGCACGCACGCGCCCGGCTGACCTGGACCTCGACTCGACCTCTCCTCGCGCCACCAGCTCCCTCTCAGTCCTGCACAACTGCCAGACCCGGCCATTGACTTGCGCGCACGCCAGGACGACGACATGACGCGACGCCCACGCGGGGACGCCGACGTCGGCATCAACCCCGTGCGCCCTGCACACGACGCCATCTAGCCACCCACTGCGCCCGCGTCACCACCCCTCCAGTACCTCCCTTCCTGACGTAGCCCCTGTCCCCGGAGACCCTGTACACACCGCGATCGTCGACGTCACCGCCATGCCGACCCCGTCGCGCCCCGTGCCTCCAGCCACTATAAAACCCCCCCCCGCGCCTCTGGGCATCACCACACCACCCAGCCGCTCACCTCTCTCTCCCCTAGCACCTCCCTCTCTTCCTCACTGCAGCTCACTAGAGCTAGAAGCTCGCCGGCGGCCACATGCAAGAACCGTCAAAATTTTCATCACCATCGTCACCAAACCCTACACCACTTTGAAGCCCTTGAAAATCCCTGTCCAACGCACCCAGCCTCGCCGCAAACCGTGCCCGGAGGTGAGCAGGAGAGCCACCGGAAGCTCGCTGGCGTCGGGAGGAAGACGACGGCCCAGCGCCGTCGGATCCCAATCCGACGCACAGCGTGCGTCGCCCGCGCCCAACGTGCATGCCCCATGCACGCGTGGCCCAGGGGCCGGCCCATTTCGTTTCCCGCCGCGTTTGAATTCAAATTTCGTTTATTTTATTTTTCAGTTAATTGCTCTCAGATGCTTTACTAAATAATTAATAGCTACAAATCTACTCGGTCAATTTTGATAAATTTTATATAATTGGAAAGCTTATGAAATTCTCTAAACAACTACACTGGTCTCACCCTTAAATTGTTTGTAGAAATAATTTGACAAAATAAACAAGGCAGGGACTTTTCTCGCCTTAGATTAATTCTTAAAAATCAACCAAAAATGCTTTTGAGTTGATTCCAACTCCTATAACTCACATTTCACTTATACTAATTGTTTATGCAAAAATATGCCATGCTTACCTTGAATGATCATGGCCTAGTTTAATTAAAGGACTTTATGGCTATTTCTAGTCAAAGATATTGTCCAAAACTATTAATAAATCTTATGGGAGTATTTCTCTCATTTAAATCTTGTCATGAACAAATCAAAATGAGGTAGAGACTCTGATCATTTAGGTCTCATGTGAAGTGTTTAATGATATTAAACCTTTACCATGTTAGGATTAAATTGCATGAGGTGCTTCAACTCATTTAAATCATTTTCCTAGTAGTATTTAAATTGTTCAAAACTACTTATTAAATCATATGAGATGCTTTGGTCTCATTTAAATCTTGTCTCAACTAATTTAATATGAGGTAGAGACCATGGTCAATTAAAACTCATATTAAATTAGTTGATGATATTAAATCATTGCAAGGTGTTATTAAAACGGTATGAGGTGCTCACCTCATTTAAATCATTTTCTTAAATGATAAGTGTGAAGAGGTTGACTTGGGTCAACCTAGGTCACATCTTATTCATGAAGGAAATTAAATCTTAAATCCTATTCAATGAGAGGAAATTATTTTCTCTCGGGAAATAAATACTCTAATTAATATTTATAATGAGAGGAAATTATTTTTCTTAAGAATAAAATGAAATCCACTCACCTAATAAGCATGTTGATTGATAGCTTAGTAGGAGTGAATTATGTGTGTGCTTAGTCTAGTATTTAGGCCTTGTGTGGTAATTGTGTGTACTCGTACTCGTATTTAGACGCTAGTACCGAGGAGTACATCGAGGAGGAGGAGGACTACTTTGAAGAGGAAGAGAACTTTGATCACTACTCCAACCAAGGCAAGCTATTATTAATGCAAGCTAGCACCAATGCAAGCCATACTCTTGCAAGCTAATATTCTTGCTAAGTGCAAAGCTCTACAAGAGCAAGGCACCACCACTTTTTACTTTATGCTTAATGACCCCATCCCAAGTTTTACTTTACAAGCTTTATTGCTTTTGGTTTATCAAAGTTTACTTTTTGATTCATGATTTACTTGGTCTAGAGTAGAACAAGATCATAAAATCTAGTCTAGAAAGCTATAAGCTAGTTAGCACCCCTCATGATTAGTTGCTAGTGCTAACAAATAAAATTGACTACTCTAGATGGGAACTTGTGAAATGAAATGACTTTGAAAACCTTGGAATGATGAGTCATTCTATTGAAAGATTTTGAAGGTGAATGTGACTTGTGAATGACATGGTGAATTTTACAAAAACTGATGGTTGGGTTCGGATGCGATACCATTCCAATTTTGCAAGTACCCCCACAATACCTGATATGGGTAGGGCTTAACTAGAAGTTTATGTATCTTAGTATGGGTTCCCTCTAAACAAGCGTCATCGGGGTTATGCCAAGGGCTGCCTCCAAAGAAATATGAAATGATGTGAAATGACGTGAAATGAGGTGAATGTCCGGCCCAAGCCCTGTGCAGTTCCCAGGCTGACTGTCTGTCTTCACTGGGAGGCCAAGCTCATGGGGAGAGGTGCCTGTACTAGGGTATGTAAGTGAAAGGTTATGGTTGGTAGTCCGCACACGGAGTGTGATAAATCAGGGCCAGTTAACCCTGACGGATTATTGCAAATGTTGTGGCACAAGTGTACGACCTCTGCAGAGTGTAGAACTATTCGAATAGCCGTGTCCACGGTTACGGACGATTGGAAAGGCCATACTGTTCCGTCATCAGAATTTTTTTTCAAAAACGTGACATATGAAGGGTGACTTGTGATTTGAATTTGAAATGGTGACTTTGACTGGAATCACAACAGAGTTGTGGGAATGACACTAATGTTCCCACTTGAGTTAGTTTAGCGATTCAAGCATCTTTACTAAATGTTTATGAAATAAACTTGGCTTTATGCAAATAAACCTAGAGCTTAGCACCCCCTTACTATAGTTGATAGTGCTTACATTAGTATTAGTTTGCGAGTACTTTAAAGTACTCATGGCTTTGTCCCTGGCTATTCAAATGGCCAGACTATGAAGGAGAACAGCAGCACGAGGAGGATGGACAGCAGGACGTCTACGACAACTAGGATCACTCCTGACGTCAACAGTTGCCTGTGGAATAGATGGACCGCAACCGTTACTTCGCTTCCGCTATGTGTTTTGTAATAGGATCTCTAGATCCACTATGATGTATTAAGACTGGATCATGTGATCCTTCTATGTAAGACAATTATGTGATGTAATGAATGATGTGTTGTGATATCAATCTATTATGTCTCGCAAAAACAATATTCCTGGGATTGCGATGAATGGCATAATAGGCATCTGGACTTAAAAATCCGGGTGTTGACATACCTCCAGCATGGTCAGGTCGTCAGAGGACCCGGTTGGCTTTGGTGGGGACCGGCCCAGGCGCGATGCTGGGGTCTTGCCCATCTTCAGATCCTTCCAGAAGATATAGGGATCTGGGTACAAGGAGTCGAGGGCGCGCTTCCGGCAGGCTCCTCGCCGCTCTGCTCTAATAAGGGGGAAGCGGTCCTTGGCCTAAAACATGAAAAAGAAGGTTAGCAAAGGCAGAAAGTTACCGGCAAAAATAATCCCAATCGCATAATCCCTTACTTCTTGGGTTGGAGGGTTAGTAGTGCTGAAGGGAAGGAGGCCCCATTCCCAGTTAGATGGCATAGCAGTTTGGCAAATCTGCTTAGCCTTGAGAACAACGTCCTTCTTGCTAAGGGGGTGGCCTGTGATCTTGGTGGGATCGCCAGGACCATACATCTCGCTCATCTTATGCGAACGGCGCTGCAGAGGAAGCACCCGGCGCGAGATGAAGGTGCGGACAATATCATCGGAGCAGATGCCGGTGTCCTTCATCTTCTGCTTCATGAAGCGTATAATCCGGTTGGTCTCGTTATGAGACTCCTTCGGATTGTAGCCCCAGTTGGTCTTTGCGGGCGGCGCCGGATTGAAAGGAGGCAGACCAATGAGATCTGCAGCGCCGTTGTTCTTCACATAAAAGAACGTCCCTTGCCATAACCGGCAAGATTCGAGGCCGGAGAACTTAAAAAAGGGGCTCCCTTGACGGGAGCTGATTATGCAAGACCCGCATTGCACGGGAGGTTTGGGTTTGGGGATATCTAAGCCCTGAACGGAGTTAATCCGAAGAGCAAAGAAGCGGGCAAACGTCTCACGAGTGGGACGAATGCCGATATAGGCCTCCATGAAGGTGGCATAGCAAGAAAGGTAAAAGATGGAGTTGCCAGGAAGATGGTGAGGTTGGAGCTTGTAGAAATCTAGAAGATCTAGGAAAAAAGAGGAGGGAGGAAGGCCAAAGCCACGCTCAAAGTGAGCAAGAAAGACAACACGTTCGTCGGGCTGAGGGTCCGGTACTATCTCGTCGTCGGGAATCCGGCAAGTGACTCCTTCCGGAATCCTGCGGGACCGGTACAACCAGTCGATCTCATACTTAGTGACATTGGAGCCCATCCAGGCTCCGCGGGTGATTGGGGAAGGCTCCTCGCCAGATGATTGGCTGGAGCTACTCGAGGCTTCGCCAGAGCTACTTGATTCAAGGTGGCTGCCGGATGCTTGGCTAGAGCTACCGGGTTCTAAGCGGCTACCGGAGTCTTGGTGGCTACCGGAATCTTGGTGGCCACCGGAACCTTGCTGGCTACCGGATTCCTGCTGGTTGCCGGAATCGGTCTTCATCGGATCTGAAGCTGTAGGTTCGCCGGAAGATTGTTTGCTATGTCTAACGGAGGAAGAAGAGGAAGATGCGGAGGAAGATTCCTCGTCAGACATTGGATGGAAGGCGAAAGAAACAGAAATCCCACGCTTGGACCCCGCGTGAAGATCTACGAGTAAGAGAAAAATCAAAGAAAAAGGAAGAAATAAGAACACCGTAGACCCCAGATCTGAAAAGCGAGCAAATGGCGAGCAAAGTAAGATTGGAACTGACCTTGAGCGTCGCAGTTGTTGAGGAAGGCTTTCTCCGGCGAAGGAACGGACCAGCAGTCGCCGACGAGCACCGCCGACGGCGAGGCAGACAGGGTCGCAAGGAAGCAAGAATGCAGGGAACTCAAGGAGGGTGCTGCAGAAACTCTCCGCACGACGAGGTCCGGCGGAGGCGCGGCGTAAGTTCGCCGGGCGGCGAAGCTCAGGCGAGCGGCGACGGTCGAAGAGCGGCGAAGGCGCAGAGGCGAGGAGCACTATGCGCGAAGGTAGGGAAAATGCGGAGAAGAGGAAGAAGAAGGGGCAGTTGTGCTTATAAAGGAGAGAGAAGGTGGGCCGAAAACCGCTGGGCCTACGCGGTTTGCCTCGCGGCCCGCGACGGTTCGCATCGCAGGTAGCCACGTGGCATGGAGATACACTCGAAAAAAGGGAGGCCACACGGAGGTGCACACGGGATCTGAAGCGGTGAGTGGGATCAGCAGCGCTGCGTTAAATGGGCGCGCAAGGGTCAATACGAAGTGACAACTGACACTGTCACGACAGTGTGCATGTCTCTGACAGGCACGGAACCCGAAATATTCTCGACCTCGTTGAGGAGAGACTTAATGACTAAGATACCGGAGAGTAAGATGCCGGAGAATGCCTTACGAGCAGAGAAAATGTAAGTCCGAGCAAAGATGCCGGATTGAGCCAACATTTGAGAGAATTAAACCGGTATCCAAAGATATGAAAACCTGGCATGGTCTGTTGGGTAGAATCCGCCAGACTATACCAGCTTCGGGGACTAATGTCGGGGGGATGACCCCCGGTATGCCAAAGGTATGCCATACCGGATGGTCTCACCCTTCAAGATACCGGTTTAATGTTTATACCGGAATAAGAAGATAGAGTTTGGCTAAGTAAGGCTAAGCCGGTATCCCCAAGACGGGTATACCGGAACCAGGAAGGAAAGATACCGGCGCACCGGAAGGAAGGGCATGTCGGCTGACTGGTCAAAGATGCCGTCAGGAGCTAAAGGACAAGGATGAGCTAAGCAAAGTAGCTTTAAACGAAGGCTTGAAGACAAAGAAGAGGATGACGGTCAAAGAAGCCGGAGAACGTCAGCAACGCCATGTTTAAAGAAGACCCCGACGTCATCTGTGATTAAAGTAGCTTTATAAAGTATCTTTGTAAAGTAGTTTGTCTAGTCAAAGATCCCATTAGGGTTTCTTGTTCTGTAAGCCACCCTCTCCCCTATATAAGGAGAGGGGGCAACCTCTTTCAGAGGCGTGATACGTCTCCAACGTATCGATAATTTCTTATGTTCCATGCTACTTTATTGATGATACCTACATGTTTTATGCACATTATATGCCATATTTATGCATTTTCTGGAACTAACCTATTAACAAGATGCCGAAGAGCCGATTGCTCGTTTTCTCGCTGTTTTTGGTTTCAGAAATCCTAGTAAAGAAATATTCTCGGAATTGGACGAAACTTTCGCCCGGGGTCCTATTTTTGCACGAAGCTTCCGGAAGACCGAAGACCCAACGAAGTGGGGCCACGAGGCAGCCAGGGGGGTGGCCGGCGCGGCCCGGGCCTCGGCCGCGCCGACCTATCCCCTGGGCCCCTCGTGTGGCCCCTCGCGTTGACCCTCCGCCTACTTAAAGCTTCCGTCGCGAAAACCCCGCATGCGAGAGCCACGATACGGAAAACCTTACAGAGACGCCGCCGCCGCGACTCCCATCTCGGGGGATTCTGGAGATCGCCTCCGGCACCCCGCCGGAGAGGGGATTCATCTCCCGGAGGACTCTACACCGCCATGGTCGCCTCCGGAGTGATGAGTGAGTAGTTCACCCCTGGACCATGGGTCCATAGCAGTAGCTAGATGGTCGTCTTCTCCTTGTTGTGCTTCATTGTTAGATCTTGTGAGCTGCCTAACATGATCAAGATCATCTATATGTAATTCTATATGTTGTGTTTGTCGGGATCCGATGGATAGTGAGTACTATGATTATGGTGATTATCAATCTATTGTTCATGTGTTGTTTATGATCTTGCATGCTCTCCGTTACTAGTAGAGGCTCTGGCCAAGTTTTTACTCTTAACTCCAAGAGGGAGTATTTATGCTCGATAGTGGGTTCATGCCCGCATTTACACCGGGACGATGTGACGAAAGTTCTAAGGTTGTGTTGTGCTTGTTGCCACTAGGGATAAAACATTGATGCTATGTCTAAGGATGTAGTTGTTGATTACATTACGCACCATACTTAATGCAATTGTCCGTTGCTTTGCAACTTAATACCGGAGGGGTTCGGACGATAACTCGAAGGTGGACTTTTAGGCATAGATGCAGTTGGATGGCGGTCTATGTACTTTGTCGTAATGCCCAATTAAATCTCACTATATTTACCATGTCATGTATATGCATTGTTATGCCTTTCTCTATTTGTTAATTGCCCGACTGTAATTTGTTCACCCAACATGCTTTTATCTTATGGGAGAGACACCTCTAGTGAACTGTGGACCCCGGTCCTATTCTTTACATAGCATACAATCTACTTGTTTTACTGTTTTCTTTGCAAACATCTTCCACTCGATACGTTTAATCCTTTGTTACAGCAAGCCGGTGAGATTGACAACCTCACTCGTTTCGTTGGGGCAAAGTACTTTGGTTGTGTTGTGCAGGTTCCTAGTTGGCGCCGGAATCCCCGGTGTTGCGCCGCATCACATTTCGCGACCATCAACCTTCAACGTGCTTCTTGGCTCCTACTGGTTCGATTAAACCTTGGTTTCTTTCTGAGGGAAAACTTGCTACTGTGCGCATCATACCTTCCTCTTGGGGTTCCCAACGAACGTGTGAGTTACACGCCATCAAGCATAATTTTCTGGCGCCGTTGCCGGGGAGGAAAGGTAAAAGGTACTCACACTCCGGACCTCGGCTACCAAGCTATTTTCCGCCGTTGTAAGTACTCGAAGCTATTTCCTTTAGACTCTGCAATTGCGACATTTGGTTTCTTGTTTACACTAGTTAGGCATAATGGAAAACAACAAAAATATGAGAGATCTTTATGAACTTTATCTTGAATTAGGACATGATGTGTTTGAAGAAAGAATTAAGAAACCCATGGAACTTTATATGCATGCTAATGGGAATGTTATTACTATGAATGCTTTGAACACCATTGTTGCTAATGCTATGGAAAATTCTAAGCTTGGGGAAGCTGGTTTTGATGAGCATGATATCTTTAGTCCCCCAAGCATTGAGGAGAAAATTTACTTTGATGATACTTTGCCTCCCATTTATGATGATTATAATGATAGTAGTATTTTGTTACCACCTGTTATGGAGGATAAATTTGACTATGATTACAATATACCTCCTATATTTGATAGCTACTTTGTTGAATTTGCTCCCACTACAATTAATAAGAATGACTATGCTTATGTTGGAAGTAGTAATTATTTTATGCATGAGACTCATGATAAGAATGCTTTATGTGATAGTTATATTGTTGAGTTTGCTCATGATGCTACTGAA
Source organism: Lolium rigidum (assembly GCF_022539505.1). Lineage (NCBI taxonomy): Eukaryota > Viridiplantae > Streptophyta > Magnoliopsida > Poales > Poaceae > Lolium > Lolium rigidum. The sequence continues at coordinate 9,153,782 of NC_061512.1, read as the reverse complement.
AGTTATTATGAGAGAGGAAAATATGGTTGTAGAAATTTTCATGTTATTAAAACACCTCTCTATGTGCTGAAATTTTTGAAGCTACACTTGTTTTATCTTCCTATGCTTGTTACTTTGCTCTTCATGAACTTGTTTATTTACAAGATTCCTTTTCATAGGAAGCATGTTAGACTTAAATGTGTTTTGAATTTGCCTCTTGATGCTCTTTTTTGCTCCAAATACTATTTCTTGCGAGTGCATCATTAAAACTGCTGAGCCCATCTTAATGCTATAAAGAAAGAACTTCTTGGGAGATAACCCATGTGTTATTTTACTACAGCAATTTTTGTTTTGTTGAGTCTTGGAAGTTGTTTACTACTGTAGCAACCTCTCCTTATCATGTTTTTGTGCCAAGTAAAGTTTCTATGTCAAAGTTGATGTTATATTTGGGATCGCTGCGCAGAAACAGCATTGCTGTCTGTCACGAATCTGGGCACAGTTCTCTGTAGATAATTCGAAAAAATCTTCCAATTTACGAGCGTGATCCTCAGATATGTACGCAACTTTCATTAGTTTTGAGTTTTTCCATTTGAGCAAGTCTGGTGCCATCTTAAAATTCGTCTTTACGGACTGTTCTGTTTTTGACAGATTCTGCCTTTTATTTCGCATTGCCGCTTTTGTTAAGTTGAATGAGTTTCTTTGTTCCATTAACTTTCAGAAGTTTTGTGCAATGTCCAGAAGTGTTAAGAATGATTGTGTCACCTCTGAACATGTGAATTTTTGATTATGCACTAACCCTCTAACGAGTTTGCTTGAAGTTTGGTGTGAAGGAAGTTTTCAAGGGTCAATAGAAGAGGGTGATATAATGTGATCGAGAAGAGTGAAAGGTCTAAGCTTGGGGATGCCCCGGTGGTTCATCCCTGCATATTTCAAGAAGACTCAAGCATCTAAGCTTGGGGATGCCCAAGGCATCCCCTTCTTCATCGACAACTTATCGGGTTTCTTCTAGTGAAACTATATTTTTATTCGAGTCACATCTTATGTACTTTACTTGGAGCGTCTGTGTGCTTTTATTTTAGCTTTTGTTTTGTTATCTTAGTTCTCTGAATAAGTTCATCCTTGTGTGGGAGAGAGACACGCTCCGCTGGTTCGTATGAACACATGTGTTCTTAGCTCATAATATTCATGGCGAAGTTTCCTCTTCGTTAAATTGTTATATGGTTGGAATTGGAAAATGCTACATGTAGTAATTGCTAAAATGTCTTGGATAATGTGATACTTGGCAATTGTTGTGCTCATGTTTAAGCTCTTGCATCATATGCTTTGCACCCATTAATGAAGAAATACATAGAGCTTGCTAAAATTTGATTTGCATATTTGGTCTCTCTAAGGTCTAGATAATATCTAGTATTGAGTTTTGAACAACAAGGAAGACAGTGTAGAGTCTTATAATGCTTACAATATGTCTTTTATGTGAGTCTTGCTGCACTTGTTCATCCTTGAGTTTGCTTCAAATAACCTTGCTAGCCTAAACCTTGTATCGAGAGGGAATACTTCTCATGCATCCAAAATCCTTGAGCCAACTACTATGCCATTTGTGTCCACCATATCTACCTACTACATGGTATTTCTCCGCCATTCCAAAGTAAATTGCTTGAGTGCTACCTTTAAAATTCCATCATTCACCTCTGCAATATATAGCTCATGGGACAAAATAGCCTTAAAAACTATCGTAGTATTGAATATGTACTTATGCACTTTATCTTTTATTAAGTTGCTTGTTGTGCGATAACCATGCTTCGGGGAACGCCATCAACTATTGTTGAATATCATGTGAGTTGCTATGCATGTCCGTCTTGTCCGAAGGATCTATCACCTTAGTGGTTGGAGCATGCAAAATTGTTAGAGAAGAACATTGGGCCGCTAACTAAAGCCATGGATCATGGTTGAAGTTTCAGTTTTGGACATATATCCTCAATCTCATATGAGAATAATAATTGTTGCTACATGCTTATGCATTTAAGAGGAGTCCATTATCTCGTTGTCCATGTTGTCCCGGTATGGATGTCTAAGTTGAGAATAATCAAAAGCGAGAAATCCGAAATGCGAGCTTTCTCCTTAGACCTTTGTACAGAGCGGCATGGAGGTACCCCTTTGTGACACTTGGTTGAAACATGGCATGCGAAGATCCGGTAGTCCAAGTTAAGTAGGACGAGGTGCGGGCACTATTAGTATACTATGCATGAGGCTTGCAACTTGTAAGATATAATTTTCATAACTCATATGCTTTATTACTACCGTTGACAAAATTGTTTCATGTTTTCAAAATAAAAGCTCTAGCACAAATACAGCAATCGATGCTTTCCTCGTTGAAGGACCATTCTTTTACTTTTATTGTTGAGTCAGTTTACCTATCTCCTTCCACCTTAAGAAGCAAACACTTGTGTGAACTGTGCATTGATTCCTACATACTTGCATATTGCACTTGTTATATTACTTTATGTTGACAATTATCCATGAGATATACATGTTACAAGTTGAAAGCAACCGCTGAAACTTAATCTTCCTATGTGTTGCTTCAACACCTTTACTTTGATTTATTGCTTTATGAGTTAACTCTTATGCAAGACTTATTGATGCTTGTCTTGAAGTACTATTCATGAAAAGTCTTTGTCATATGATTCACTTGTTTACTCATGTCACTACCTTTGCTTTGATCGCTGCATTCATTACATATGTTTACAAATAGTATGATCAAGATTATGATGGCATGTCACTTCAGAAATTATCTTTGTTATCGTTTTACCTGCTCGGGACGAGCGGAACTAAGCTTGGGGATGCTGATACGTCTCCAACGTATCGATAATTTCTTATGTTCCATGCTACTTTATTGATGATACCTACATGTTTTATGCACATTATATGCCATATTTATGCATTTTCCGGAACTAACCTATTAACAAGATGCCGAAGAGCCAGTTGTTGTTTTCTCGCTGTTTTTGGTTTCAGAAATCCTAGTAAAGAAATATTCTCGGAATTGGACGAAACTTTCGCCCGGGGTCCTATTTTTGCACGAAGCTTCCGGAAGACCGAAGACCTAACGAAGTGGGGCCACGAGGCAGCCAGGGGGTGGCCGGCGCGGCCCGGGCCCCGGCCGCGCCGACCTATCCCTCGGGCCCTCGTGTGGCCCTCGCGTTGACCCTCCGCCTACTTAAAGCTTCGCGTCGCGAAAACCCCGTATCGAGAGCCACGATACGGAAAACCTTACGAGAGACGCCGCCGCCGCGAATCCCATCTCGGGGGATTCTGGAGATCGCCTCCGGCAACCTGCCGGAGAGGGGATTCATCTCCCGGAGGACTCTACACCGCCATGGTCGCCTCCGGAGTGATGAGTGAGTAGTTCACCCCTGGACCATGGGTCCATAGCAGTAGCTAGATGGTCGTCTTCTCCTTGTTGTGCTTCATTGTTAGATCTTGTGAGCTGCCTAACATGATCAAGATCATCTATATGTAATTCTATATGTTGTGTTTGTCGGGATCCGATGGATAGTGAGTACTATGATTATGGTGATTATCAATCTATTGTTCATGTGTTGTTTATGATCTTGCATGCTCTCCGTTACTAGTAGAGGCTCTGGCCAAGTTTTTACTCTTAACTCCAAGAGGGAGTATTTATGCTCGATAGTGGGTTCATGCCTCGCATTTACACCTGGGACAGTGACGGAAAGTTCTAAGGTTGTGTTGTGCTTGTTGCCACTAGGGATAAAACATTGATGCTATGTCTAAGGATGTAGTTGTTGATTACATTACGCACCATACTTAATGCAATTGTCTCGTTGCTTTGCAACTTAATACCGGAGGGGTTCGGACGATAACCTCGAAGGTGGACTTTTTAGGCATAGATGCGGTTGGATGGCGGTCTATGTACTTTGTCGTAATGCCCAATTAAATCTCACTATATTTACCATGTCATGTATATGCATTGTTATGCCTTTCTCTATTTGTTAATTGCCCGACTGTAATTTGTTCACCCAACATGCTTTTATCTTATGGGAGAGACACCTCTAGTGAGCTGTGGACCCCGGTCCTATTCTTTACATAGCATACAATCTACTTGTTTTACTCGTTTTCTTTGCAAACATCTTCCACTCGATACGTTTAATCCTTTGTTACAGCAAGCCGGTGAGATTGACAACCTCACCGTTTCGTTGGGGCAAAGTACTTTGGTTGTGTTGTGCAGGTTCCTAGTTGGCGCCGGAATCCCTGGTGTTGCGCCGCATCACATTTCGCGACCATCAACCTTCAACGTGCTTCTTGGCTCCTACTGGTTCGATTAAACCTTGGTTTCTTTCTGAGGGAAAACTTGCTACTGTGCGCATCATACCTTCCTCTTGGGGTTCCCAACGAACGTGTGAGTTACACGCCATCAAGGCGCGATCCAGTGAGGAGAGAAAAACCTGTGACCTGTGAAGATCAATGAACATAGTGATCTAGAGCGAGTTCATCCTTGTGTCTTTCTTCTTCTACCTCTGGCCTTGGCCAAGTTCCTGAGGAAAGCATCCGGAAGCTCATCCATCTAGTCACAAACCCTCCCCCGAATCCTCTAGCGTCCATTCGGCCCCAAGATAAGCCATCCTATGGCATCTGTCTGTTCACCACGACGACAGTGACCGACGAAACCCAGGGTGTTTCTCGCCCTGAGAGTGAAGCTGCTGATGGGGTTCGTAGTATAGAAAACAAAAATTTTCCTACCGCAAGACGAATAAATCCAAGATCTAATCTATGGAACACCCAAGATCTAATCTACAAGATCGAAGCAACGAGATTGATAAGATACTAACCTTTGAAGATTTCCAAAGCCTACGAGATCAGATCTCGTTGTTGGTGTAGACGATCATCCCCAGTGCTGCAATCCGGCAACACTTCCGTACTCGGTCACGCATACGGTGTCGATGAAGCCCGTCCTCTCCCCGTTCCAGCGGGCAGCGGAGGTGTGGTAGATCCCCTCGGAATCCCAGCAGCACGACGGCGTGGTGGTGGAGGTGGAGGAGAAATTCCTGCAGGGCTTCGCCAAGCTCGCGCGGGAAGAAGAAGGAGGAGAGAGGGGCGGCTAGGGCTTGGGGGGTGATGTGCTGCGCCCCAGCCCTCCCCTCCCTCTTATATAGGCGTGGGGGGGCTGCCTTGCCCCCCCCCTCCAAGCCTTTGGGTCGGCCAAAACAAGGGGGGAAACTTCCCCCCAAGTTAAGCCCCTATTTTCAAGGGATTTGATCTTATCCACTTGGTACAGCCACATGGGCCTTGGGGGGCTGGTGTGCATGGCCCATGTGGGCCTATGCGACCCCTCCGGTCCATGTTGGTCGTCCGGGATAGGTGGGCCCCACTATGGTACCCTCCGGAACCTTCTAGAACCTCCGGTACAATACCGAAAAATCCTGAACTTTTCCGGTAACCACGAAAATGACTTCCCATATATGAATCTTATTCTCCGGACCATTCCGGACCTCCTCGTGATGTCCTGGATCCCATGCGAGACTCCGAACAAACTTCGTCTCCATACCATATTCCATATCTACTTATGCGACATCGAACCTTAAGCGCGTCACCCTACGGTTCGCGAACTATGCAGACATGGTCGAGACTCCTCTCCGAGCAATAACCAATAGCGGGATCTGGAGATCCATAATGGCTCCCACATATTCAACGATGACTTAGTGATCGATTGAACCATTTACATACGATGCCAATTCCCTTTGTCTCGCGATATTTTACTTGTCCGAGGTTCGATCATCGGTATCTCCATACCTTGTTCAACCTCGTTACCGACAAGTACTCTTTACTCGTACAGTGGTATGTGATCTCTTATGAACTATTCATATGCTTGCAAGCTAATCAGATGACATTCCACCGAGAGGGCCCTGAGTATATCTATCCGTCATCAGGATGGACAAATCCCACTATTGATCCATATGCCTCAACTCACACTTTCCAAATACTTAATCCCACCTTTATTGCCACCCATTTACGCAATGGCGTTTGATGTAATCAAAGTACCCTTCCGGTGTAAGTGATTTACATGATCTCATGGTCGAAGGACTAAGGCAACTATGTATCGAAAGCTTATAGCAAATTGAACTTAATGACTTGATCTTATGCTACACTCTTTTGGGTGTGTGTCCATTATATCATTCACCTAATGACATAACCTTGTTATTAATAACATCCAATGTTCATGATCACGAAACCATGATCATCCATTAATCAACAAGCTAGTTATACAAGAGGCTTACTAGGGACTCCTTGTTGTTTACATAACACACATGTATCAATGTTTCGGTTAATACAATTATAGCATGGTATGCAAACATTATCATAAACACAAAGATATATTATAATAACCATTTTATTATTGCCTCTTGGGCATATCTCCAACAGATCTCCCACTTGCACTAGAGTCAATAATCTAGTTTACATATGTAAAGATATAACACCTTGGCCTTCGGGTGCTTATCATGTTTTGCTCACGGGAGAGGTTTTAGTCAACGGATCCGACATGCTCGAAACGTATGTATTTTGCAATTCATTTGCGTCTCAACGCATCACTCATTTTCCAAATGAGTCGGCATTAATTGTATATGCTTAGTCCTCTGGTGGAACCTTAATTCCGCGGTACTGAAATAAGTCACTAATATTGTCACACACAATATAGCTTCAAAATTCTGACACTGTCGAAACTACACCAAGTTCTCCAAGAACTCTTCGACTTAACATCCTCAGTCATTGTCAAAACAATGACATACTCTGCCTTCGTTTGTAGAATCCGTCACAATATTTAGAACTCATCTAAATCTAGCATAGACATATTCTAGCTCATTGTGCTACCTTTTAAATGACACTTAGCCTAATTGAGATTGAAATTTTACTTTTATATGTGACCAAACTAATATCGGTGCAACACTTTACATCGATTTGTTTTTGTCATTACCCATATAAAACTATATATATCCTTGGTTCTTCTAAAGTACTCAGGGATATTCTTACTGTTGTCCAATGACCATTACATGAATCATCCTGGTATATGCTCGTAACACTTTAGAGCACGGGACATCTGATTTTGTACATATTATTCGTGATCTAAAGTCACTCATGTGTTTTTACTCATTGAATGTCAAATACATTCAAGTCTTGTTAAACCTTCACATGAAAAGAACACCTTCTTAATATTTTTATATTGAACTACTTCAATATTCACTCTATGTACTTTGACTTAAACTTATTATGTGTTTCAATCTATCTTCATAGATCTTGACACTAAATATGTTTCAATCCATATCCTTTCACTGAAATTAATTCTCAATGAAACCTTTTAATCACATCAAGTACATGATTACATTATTTTTTAATCAACGATATGTCATCTACATAAAGTATTATAAATATGTCTCGGCGCTCCCACTTAATTTCTTGCAAATGCAAGCATCTTCATCGTTTCTGATGAAATCAAAACTCTTTGATTATTTCATCCGGTGAAGATTCCAACTCCGCGATACTCACTTCATCCAATTGAAGTTTGTATACTTATCTAGTATTCCACGGACCAGCAAAACTCTTGGTTGTATCTAGTATACATCCTTCATACACACTTATGGTAAGGAATGTATTTCTGCCATCCTACTATCATATCTCATAAAAGAAATATGTAGCGATTACTAGAATAATCCACATAGACTATAAGCATTGCCACGGAAGATCTAATCTTATCGTAGTCAACTCTTTGAACTTTGTCGTAAACAACTTTTCGATAAGTCAAGCTTATTTAAGGATATTCCATTCAAGTCCATCTATTTTATAGATCCATTTACTTTCAAAAAGTATTCACCTATCTTGGATTTCATGGCGAATAGCCATTTTAACGGAGTCAGGGCCCATCATAACTTCTTTGTATGTAGTTGGTTTATCATTGTTCAAAACAATCCTTTGTCCACAAATCATTTATTTGATCACAAAATAAACCACATCTACAAGATTCAATAAGTACATTGATCTCCATGACTATAACACTTTGTAGACATGGGAGCCATGATCTTCGTAGCTGCTTCCGGAACCATTTCCAATGTTGCGCTACTCTGATCATCATGCTCAGGTTCATAAACCTTATCAAGTTCCATTGTCCTCCCACTCAAATACTTCGCTAGAAACAATTTCTATGAAATAAGTAAGAAACATCGACAAACATTTTTGTCTTTGACTTTATAGTGGAAAGAATTCCCAATCAATTTCATGGGATAATCAACAAAGACATTTATCTGATTTTGGTTGTAAACTCATTTACATATGCTATGCATACCAAAATTTATGAAAGGACTATTTAGGGTTTATACCCATGCCATAACTCGTATGGTGTCATTTCAATGGATCATGATGATGCTCTATTCAGTGTAAAAGCGGTAGTCTCTAAAGCATAATCCACAAAAATATAATGGCGTCATTTTATTTTATCTCATCATTAATCCAACAAGTTTTGGATACGTCTCTTGGATACTCTATCATCACTATGATACTCCAAGAAACGTGAGTAGTAGAACAATTTCATAACTCTCTTAGATGTTCGCTAAGACTCGTAATTCAAATATTTCCACGATGATCCAATCATAGATATTTGACTTTTCTATTACGATGATTTCCACTTCATGCTGAAATTTATTTGAATCCATTCAAATGTTTCAAACTTCTTCCTTATCGAAATATATCCACATATATATACTCAATTCATTGTTAGAAGTTTTCATGAAGTAGAAGAATCTCCCGCACACAACTATGCCCAGTGAACCATATACATCACCATGTATGTTTCCACTAAGTTAGTTGCCCGTTCAACTCTTGGCCTATGAACGGTATTTAAGTCATTCTCTTTAGAAGAGATTTGCAAGCGCCAAATGATTCAAAAATCATATGACTCCAAAAATCCATTCAAATGGAGTTCCTTCATGCGTTCCTTTCTAACATGACCTAAATGGCGGTTCTACTAATGAGTGGAATTCACATCATTTGCCTTATGGCATTTTAGCGTCAGTGTTATGTATGTGTGCTTCACCATAAAGATTTATAATAACTTATCCATCGTACATGGAATGCTGTTACAATTTGAACAACTCATTGTTTTCATTTAACCAGAACAAAACAACAATTATAAAGTTCTTTATTATAAATCTGAATGGCTAGACAGAATGCCAACGACGAACATAATAACACTTTATTTTTGTTCCAGACGTGCATTCCTATCACATTCCTTTTCGGTCACTTAGGCCAATGTATTCTTGTATTGCGTTGTTTTGTATGACATCTCATACCAACCAATATGGTACTAATACCCAAGAATTCCATTTTGTGACCAAACAAGGAATACATTCATAACATGTATATCATCTATATACACGTGAGCTAGACTTTCTAGTCTTTTCTTTCTTTTACGCCAAAATATCTTTGTAGTTTCTCTTTTAGTTTTCCTCATTCTCAGAAAACACTTCACTTTTAATGACTTCTAAGTCTATTGGTCAAATACCAATAACCTTGAGGTTCTTACTTTGAAGTTGATCATCATATGACAAGTGTTCCAGATTTCACTATTAGTAACTTTGTAATATGATGAACAATTTCACTCATAATTTTATCCATCATATCATGACAACTTTCCGAGACCATGTCTGTACATGCTAGGCTCGTAAAGTTTAACCTCAGTATTCGCATGTGCAAATCTGGCTTGTACCCGTTGTATGCACACGTAGAATCTATCACACCCGATCATCACGTGATGCTTCGAAACGACGAGTCTTAGCAACGGTGCATACTAAGGACGATTACTTCATGGATATGCGAATATCGTTAGTGCCCAACTAGTTGGAGGATTGGGACGCTCTGGCGTCTTCAACCTTCGTACATTCCCATAAAACTTATGAGTTTATGTAGTCTCACTAGATTATATTCTATCATCTTGCAATAAGGTCTTAGATATATATCTCATACCTTGCTTATTTCCGAAAACAAAATTTCCGGCTCCTTACTTTTCAAACAGATTTGAACTTCAAGTTTCACGGAGGCAAGATGATTCTAGGTACTAATTGAAACCATTGTTCTTTGAATCATTAATGAGAGGTTTACTAGAAGTTTGCAATAGGACTTAATCATTTCTTGATTCTTTAACAATACGGTACCAGTCCGTAGAGTTACTTGTTAGACTTAACAGTATTTCTATCTCAATTACAAGACTAGCGCATGGTAGATAACGGATGCCAATTCTACAAATTTAATTCAAAATACTATTCAGACTATGTTCATGATAATTAGTTCATGTTTTAATCTAATTACTAATGAACTCCCACTTAATACAACATCCCTCATAGTTGTTAAGTGGCACACGATCCACATCCACTACACCAAAACCGATCATCACGTGAGATGATGTAGCTTCAATGGTGAACATCAACATGTTGATCATATCATCCATATGACTCGTGTTCAACCTTTCGGTTTCCGTTGTCCCGAGGCCATGTCTGTACATGCTAGGCTCGTCAAGCAAACCCAAGTATTCCGCGTGTGCAAACATGGCTTACACCCGTTGTATGTGAACGTAGAGTCTATCACATCCGATCATCACGAGATGCTTCAAAACGACGAACTGTAGCAACGGTGCATACGAGGGAGAACACTTTATTATCTTGATATTAATGTGAGGGATCATCTTATAATGCTACCGTCGCGATCTAAGCAAGATAAGATGCATAAAGGATTAACATCACATGCAATTCATAATATGTGATATGATATGGCCTTTCTTCTTGTGCTTTTGATCTCCATCTCCAAAGCACATGATCATGATCTCCATCATCACCAGCATTGCACCAAGGTCCGTGGCGCCGCTTCATGGTTGTCCATCACTTATAGCTACTATGACAACTACTTGAAATAAAGCTATTACATGATGAATAGACACGCAGGTCTTTAACAAAAATTAAAGACAACCATTAGGCTCCTGCCGGTTGCCATAATACAATAATGAACATCTCATACATCAAATATAATCATCATCACATCATGGCCATATCACATCACCAAACCCTGCAAAAACAAGTTAGACGCCTCTAATTTGGTTTGCATATTTTACGTGGTTTAGGGTTTTCGAGTAAGATCCAATCTACCTACGAACATGAACCACAACGGTGATACTAGTGTTGACAATAGAAGTGCAAATTACAATCTTCACTATGGTGGGAGAGACGAGACACCCGCAAAGCCACTTATGCAATACAAGTTGCATGTCAAGCGTGGAGCAAGTCTCATGAGACGCGGTCATGTAAAGTTAGCCCGGGCCGCTTCATCCCACCATCCCGCAAGAAGCAAAGTGCACAAACTAAAGCAACAAAAGCATCACCGCCCACAAAACCATTGTGTTCTACTCGTGCAACGAGATCTATGCATAGACATGGCTCTGATACCACTGATGGGGTTCGTAGCATAGAAAACAAAAATTTTCCTACCGCAAGACGAATAAATCCAAGATCTAATCTATGGAACACCCAAGATCTAATCTACAAGATCGAAGCAACGAGATTGATAAGATACTAACCCTTGAAGATTTCCAAAGCCTACAAGATCGGATCTCGTTGTTGGTGTAGACGATCATCCCGATCTTTGCAATCCGGCAGCACTTCCGTACTCGGTCGCGCATACGGTGTCGATGAAGCCCATCCTCTCCCCGTTCCGGCGGGCAGCGGAGGTGTGGTAGATCCCCTCGGAATCCCGGCAGCACGACGGCGTGGTGGTGGAGGTGGAGGAGAAATCCTGCAGGGCTTCGCCAAGCCTGCGCAGGAAGAAGAAGGAGGGAGAGAGGGGCGGCTAGGGCTTGGGGGGTTGATGTGCTGCGCCCCAGCCCTCCCCTCCCTCTTATATAGGCGTGGGGGGGCTGCCTTGGCCCCCCCTCCAAGCCTTTGGGTCGGCCAAAACAAGGGGGGAAACTTCCCCCCCAAGTTAAGCCCCTATTTTCAAGGGATTTGATCTTATCCACTTGGTACAGCCACATGGGCCTTGGGGGGCTGGTGTGCATGGCCCATGTGGGCCTATGCGACCCCTCCGGTCCATGTTGGTCGTCCGGGATAGGTGGGCCCCACTATGGTACCCTCCGGAACCTTCTAGAACCTCCGGTACAATACCGAAAAATCCTGAACTTTTCCGGTAACCACGAAAATGACTTCCCATATATGAATCTTATTCTCCGGACCATTCGGACCTCCTCGTGATGTCCTGGATCCCATGCGAGACTCCGAACAAACTTCGTCTCCATACCATATTCCATATCTACTTATGCGACATCGAACCTTAAGCGCGTCACCCTACGGTTCGCGAACTATGCAGACATGGTCGAGACTCCTCTCCGAGCAATAACCAATAGCGGGATCTGGAGATCCATAATGGCTCCCACATATTCAACGATGACTTAGTGATCGATTGAACCATTTACATACGATGCCAATTCCCTTTGTCTCGCGATATTTTACTTGTCCGAGGTTCGATCATCGGTATCTCCATACCTTGTTCAACCTCGTTACCGACAAGTACTCTTTACTCATACCGTGGTATGTGATCTCTTATGAACTATTCATATGCTTGCAAGCTAATCAGATGACATTCCACCGAGAGGGCCCAGAGTATATATATCCGTCATCAGGATGGACAAATCCCACTATTGATCCATATGCCTCAACTCACACTTTCCAAATACTTAATCCCACCTTTATTGCCACCCATTTACGCAATGGCGTTTGATGTAATCAAAGTACCCTTCCGGTGTAAGTGATTTACATGATCTCATGGTCGAAGGACTAAGGCAACTATGTATCGAAAGCTTATAGCAAATTGAACTTAATGACTTGATCTTATGCTACACTCTTTTGGGTGTGTGTCCATTATATCATTCACCTAATGACATAACCTTGTTATTAATAACATCCAATGTTCATGATCACGAAACCATGATCATCCATTAATCAACAAGCTAGTTATACAAGAGGCTTACTAGGGACTCCTTGTTGTTTACATAACACACATGTATCAATGTTTCGGTTAATACAATTATAGCATGGTATGCAAACATTATCATAAACACAAAGGTATATTATAATAACCATTTTATTATTGCCTCTTGGGCATATCTCCAACAGCTGCGAGATCTCAAAAATCTGCGGCTTCCTCTGAAAGAGAAACTGAATCTGAGGCCTCCGGGTCAGCCCATTCCATCCCTTCCGCTATTTCTCCAAGGAACAAGAGGAAAAGGGGTGATGCGGAAGGCTCCGACACCTCCAAGCCTAGCAGTTCTCCTGCCGAAGAACCTGCTCCAGAAGGGACTTCTCCCGAAGAGGAGGAGCCCTTCAACGCTTATGATGCTGCCCTTGTTAGCTCGTAAGTTACCTTGTCTCCTTTTTTTATTCATTATGTTTTGCATATTCTCATACTATCTTTTGTACATAGTGGCGACGAAGAAGAAGAACCCGCCGTCAATGTGACTGCTCCGATGAGCACGTCACAAACCTTGGCTTTGTCGGAGACTCATCATACGGCGGAAGAAACCTCGCCTCCTCAACAGAATATCCAAACGTCGACTCCTGCCGCCAGGCCTCGAGCCCCCTCGCCAAAGAGGGCGAGGATTGAACTTAGCGAGGAGCACAACATAGTCGGGAGTTCGGCGACTCCCCCTTTGGATGATGTAAGTATCCTTGCCATCCCTTTTGGTATTTTCTGTCGAGTATTTTGCCACTCTAATCTTTCCCGTCGTCTTCTTTTCCCGTAACCTCTTATGCAACACTTCATTAGCCTTGGCACCCAATTTATTGGGTACCGCGACACTGTCAATGGTCTAAAAGGTATGCCGACAAATGAGCAGACTATCTTGTTTTTCGTTAGGTACAATCTAGTACCCCCTTTTTATTTTGACTCCTGCTTTTATTTCTGCCGACAGAGGCTCTCACCACAGCTAATAAACGTGCTGATGACTTTGCCGTCAAACTTGAGCAAAGTGAGAAAGCTCGCGAAAAAGCTGAAAAGGATGCCACCTCCATTGGAGATTTGCGGAAGAGGCTCCACGAAGCGGAAACTGCTCTGAGTGACAAAATAACTCAGCAGATCGCTCGTGAAGAAGACGTCATCGCCCGCCTGGAGTCGCAGAACCGTCGTTTTGTTAGTAAGTTCAAGGCTCAGTTCCGATTTGCTCTCCAACAATTATCCTCTCCATGTACTTGCTAATAACCCGAGTTTTTCTTCAGCAGGAAAGATGAGTCAAGATTTCGAACTTGAAAAGCCTGAAGATGACCGTCTTCTTGATGCTCTTTCCCTTCTTGAAATTCATGGGGATTGGGTGCGCCGCAGTATCACTGATGCTCGGTCTGCATTTTCGCGCCTTTTCCCCTACTTCTTCCCGAAGAAAGATCAACCCAACACCTTTGCTGACCTTACCAAGTGCTTCATCCCTAAAGAAGATCTTGGGCTGGCTCTTCAACAAGAGAACTTGAAGATTGGCGTTGAAGGCACCATAGATTTGGTTGCCGAAAGCCAGCAAAACATCGACTGGGCGAAGGCTGGCGCAACGAAGAGGATGAAGACGGAGAATTGGCAAGCTCTAATCAGGGCTGCCAAACCCCACTCGAAGAAAATCCTCTCCTTCCTCGGATACAAGCCAGCTTCTTCCTCCAGTTCCGCCAAACCGGAGGTCAAGTAGATCACCTTGTCTTTATCCTTTTCTTTTTCTTTCTTTTGACGTTGTCGCCGTAATTTACCTTGCGACAACGTACCATTGGTTCACTAGGATCCAATCTTTTGTAATGACCATGTAAATATTTTGTGAATCAATGGAAGCCTATTTTGCTTGATGATTGATGTCGAGATTTTCTTTCCAGTTGGTTTTTGACAACTATACTGCAACCCCTCGTCCTTCTGATGCTTTACCCGCTTCCTCCTACTCGAAGAAAGCGTCAGTCGACGATTTTACTGAAGATTCTTCAAACGCGAGCCTGCCGCAAGAACTAAATGATCTTCGACAACAACTTCAGTCGTTGAAGAAACAAGCTATTATGATCATGGATCGATTTCTCAAATCGTTGGAACGAGAAAAGGTAGCTCTCCAAGAGGCCAAAGAAGCTTTAGCGTTAAGAGATACTGCAGTTGCCGAAGCTGCTCAGGCCGTTGCTCGAGAAGAGTATATGCTCAATTTATTGACTGATGCAAGATTGAATATGGCAGGTGTGCCTCTCGAGCTTTAATCTTGTTGTACACATGTTCCCTTAATTTCTACTCCTCATTTTTCCTTTTCCCTTGACAGGTTCCTTTCTGGATTCTGCTGCTGAGGATCAACGGGTTGAAACAAGGTCAAATCTCCTTGTTAAACTTGCACTGGAAAACGATTGCAGTTTTTGGTCATCCCCAGATTGAACTCGACGAATTACCAGATTCCAAGATCGCGCAGGCCAGGTTCGGCAGTATCTTGAATTTTGCACCAAGACACTGGCCATGGTTTATAATGTGATGTTCCCCCGAAATGTTCAGCCCAAAACACTTCCTGAGCTGATGAACAAATTCAAGAACTCTCAGCAAATCCATGGTTTTGTGAAGGCTCAATTGATAGCTGGCGCTAGATTTGCCCTGATTATGTTGCAGATCTGTCACTCCAAGTTGGAGATGACCAAGGTGGTTGAAACTATTCACGCCAAATTAAAGAAACGATGAAGGTTCGTCGACAAGATCAATGACAGGGTTACACCAGTAGCCGAAGAAATGATTGATGACCTCCTTCGGATGGACGCTGACTTCTTCATGGAGGGTCATTATGCTGATTTCATGGGTGCCTCTGCCGACGAAGACAGAGTGAACATTGATGACCTAATAGGTCATAACTGAGAATTTTTTTCTTCGATAGCTATTTTTCTTGACGAAAGTACCCTGTATATTGTAAAATAATTGTATGTTCTTTCTTGTCCGTAGCCCCCGAGTATCTCGGTGGCTAGTGTCTTCATTTTTGTTATCTTGCAAGGTGTTTTCAACCAAGGCAAAAAACTTGTGAGTTTGTATATTGTATGAATTTCTGTATATGACGAACTTTGTCCGGTAACAAGCCCCCGAGCCTATCAAAGAAAAAATATGTATATCATCAATATCTTTACTATATTGCAGCACCACAAGCCCGCCTCATTAAAAACCTACCAGCCTGATAAGGGGTTGCCCGATCTTCTCAGTAAGCGACGGTGGTGATGAACACGATGGTGTATGCAGCGGAGGGAATCGATGATATGAGGTAGATAACTTGTATGTCGCAGACGAAGTCTCTCGATTGATTCCTGTAGCCAATGCAACAGATCTCAACCCTGCAAGATATTCGCAACTCCACACACTTGCGCACGTAGCCGCCGACCACGAAGCGGTAAATTGCAATCTTCTAATGCCCAATGGAACAGCAGATCACACACAAACTTTCAGTAGCATAAAACTCCAGATCGATGCGAATTGGAGAGTGGTATTCAATAGTTTTGCATAGCAAACAACTAAGAACTAGGGTTTATCTTAAACATGGTCTAAAACAACTTTGGGGGCGTCCTATGGACTTATATAGGCATCCAAGACGACCTCAGGTCGAAAAAGTACGAAAATAACTGACCCAGAATAGATCTGGTCGAGACAGACTCGGACTCGGCCGGTCTGGAATCCGGTCGACCTGGTCTGTGACCGGGTGGTCCGGTCTAGACCGGGTCTGGGACCGGGTGAAAACCAGATGAAGCGTCAATGCTCCCTGGATGGTTGCCCGGTTGGCACAAGCGCAGAATCCGGTTTGGACCGGGTGGCCCGGTGCCACGGCCGGTCTGACCGGGCCTGGGACCGGCCTGAAGAACTCCTCCTCTCGCGCATGCCTCCCGCTCCTCCCTCGCGCGTCCATGGGATGTCTTCACGTCCAGCTCCATGTCCAGCTTCACGTCCAGCTTCTTGTCCAACTGCTCCTCTCCTCCTCGTGCGATGCTTGGTTCCTCCTCATACATGATCATACATAAGTAATACGACTTAGGTAGTATAAAATTCTCATCGATCAAAGTATCGTTTAGGAACAAGTTCACATGTTGTTTAAGTAGCTTCGCACGAGCTCGTGTCATTGGTCCAATCCTAACTTCATTGGACTTGAGCTTCACAGCAGGATCATCTTCAGCTTGTAATGACGGAGGTAGTAGTGAGGTAGGGATGTCCTCATCACCCCCCCCCCCCCTTCAAAAGGCGTCGACCTCGACGCTCCAAGGTCTTCTCCGTCATATGGTGTCAAATCAGCAACATTGAAAGAAGTACTGACACCAAATTCATCTTCAGGAAGATCTATCGAGTATGTATTATCATTGATCTTAGCAAGCACTTTGTAAGGACCAGCACCACGAGGAAGCAACTTGGACTTCCGTAGCTTCGGGAACCTATCCTTTCGAAAGTGTACCCAAACCAAATCACCAGGCTTGAACAACATCTCCTTGCGCTTCTTGTTCTTCCTTGCAGCATTGCTCTTGCCTTTCTTCTCGATCAACTCTTTAGTCCTCACATGAATTTTCTTCACAAAATCTGCCCTCTTGGATGCCTCCATATTAACTCGCTCATGTACGGGCAAAGGCAACAAGTCAAGTGGAGTAATGGGTTTAAAACCATACACCACCTCAAAAGGACACAGCTCTGTGGTAGAGTGTACCGCCCTGTTGTAAGCAAACTCCACATGCGGCAAACACTCTTCCCACTCCTTCAGGTTCTTCTTGGTCATGGATCTCAACAGTTGTGACAAGGTTCGATTCACCACTTCAGTTTGACCATCAGTTTGGGGATGACAAGTAGTGTTGAACAGCAGCTTCGTCCCCAGCTTTCTCCAAAGCTTTTTCCAGAAGTAGGTCATAAACTTGACGTCACGATCAGAAACAATAGTCTTCGGGACTCCATGTAGACGTACAATCTCCCTGAAAACAGGTTAGCAATATGCGACGCATCGTCGCTCTTGTGGCAGGCAATAAAGTGTGACATTTTAGAAAATCTATCCACTACCACAAATATAGAATCATGGCCTCTCTTAGTACGCGGCAAACCCAACACAAAATCCATACTAATATCCTCCCAAGGTGTAGTAGGTGCCGGTAACGGAGTATACAAACCGTGAGGCTTCAGCTTGGACTTGGACTTGTTGCAAGTAATGCACCTCTTCACATACCTATCCATGTCCCGCCTCATCTTTGGCCAATAAAAGTGGTCAGCTAGCATGAGTAGCGTCTTCTCACGCCCAAAGTGACCCATCAAACCTCCAGCATGTGATTCCTGCAATAAGAGCAAACGCACAGACGATTCTGGAACACATAGTTTGTTAGCTCTAAACAAGAACCCATCATGTATGTGATATTTTTCCCATGCTTTACCAATAGCACACAAGTGATATGGTTCAGCAAAATCATGATCAGTGGCATACAAATCACATAGTATCTCTAATCCAGGAATTTTAACATCAAGTTGAGTTAATAGCATATTCTTCCTAGATAAAGCACCAGCAACAATATTATCTTTTCCCTTCTTATGCTTAATAATCTATGGAAAAGAGTCAATAAACTCAACCCACTTAGCTAGACGCTTATGCAAAGTAGATTGGGCTTTCAGGTATTTCAAAGCTTCATGATAAGAATGTATGATAAATTCTTTTGGCCACAAGTAATGTTGCCAAACCTCAAGAACTCTAATTAAAGCATACAATTCTTTATCATAGATTGGATAGTTCAACTTAGCACCAGAAAGTTTCTCGAGAAAAATATGCAATTGGGCGACCCTCTTGCATCAACACACCACCAATTCCAATACCACTAGCATCACATTCAATCTCAAATTGCTTATTGAAATCAGGAAGTGCAAGCAACGGTGCAGAAGTTAACAATCGTTTCAGTTCATCAAATGCATGATCTTGGGATGCGCCCCACTCAAAGACACCACCCTTTTTAGTTAAGTCATTCAAAGGTGCAGCAATAGTACTAAAGTTGGGCACAAATCTTCTATAAAACCCAGCTAGACCATGAAAACTTCTAACTTGACTCACATTCATAGGAGTAGGACAATTTTGAATAGCTTCAATTTTAGACTCATCTACTTCTACTCCATGCTTAGAGACAACATAACCCAGAAATATGACCTTATCTTTTCAAAATGTGCACTTCTCAAGATTACCATAGAGTTGATTATCACGCAACACTTGCAAAACATGTCGAATATGTATAGTATGTTCAGATTCATTGCGGCTGTAGATTAATATGTCATCAAAGTACACAACCACAAATTTGCCAATAAAATCACCCAAAACATGGTTCATCGGTCTCATGAAAGTACTAGGTGAATTAGTTAACCCAAAAGGCATTACTAACCACTCATATAAACCAAATTTCGTTTTAAAGGCTGTTTTCCACTCATCCCCTTCTTTCATCCTAATTTTATGATAACCACTACGCAAATCAATTTTAGAGAAAACAACAGCACCACTCAATTCATCTAGCATATCCTCTAAACGGGGAATAGGATGACGATATCGAATAGTAATGTTGTTTATCGCTCTACAATCTACACACATGCGCCGAGTACCATCTTTCTTAGGAACTAGAATAACAGGAACAGCACAAGGACTAAGGCTTATGCGGATATAACCTTTGTCGAGTAGCGCTTGTACTTGCTTCTGTATCTCCTTCGTCTCTTCGGGATTAGTGCGATATGGCGCCCTATTGGGCAGCGAGGCGCCGGGGATCAAGTCAATTTGATGCTCAATACCACGTAGCGGTGGTAGTCCTGCGGGCACCTCCTCCGGAAACACGTCGCTGAATTCCTGCAATACATTAGAAACACCCAGAGAAATAGGGGTCATGTAGTTAGAAACCAAAACCTCACCCTTGTACATGAGCACAAGTGGCATGGCTGTAGGATCCTCACTAAATTCTCTCATGTCCCCTTTGGTGGCTAGAAGCACTAAGGAATTCACTCTCTCACTTTTCGTTATATCACTCACGGCATTACAATTCTCTCGCCTATCTAGAAATGCATCCTCCAAGTTTACTTCAATCTTCTGACGAGACTCATTGACAATTTGCTGTGGTGACATAGGCTGTAAGTTAATTTTCTTGCCCTTGAACTCCAAGTGATATGTCTTGGCGCGGCCATTGTGTTGCACAGAACGGTCATAGAGCCATGGCCGGCCCAACAATAGATGGCACACCGTCATAGGAACCACATCAAAGTCAATGGAATCCTTATACGGTCCAATCTCAAAATCAACACGCACCATGTGGCTCACCTTCATCTCACCATTATTGCTCAACCACTGAATATAATATGGATGCGGGTGCGGTAGATACTTCAGTTTCAGCTTGGCACATAACTCTTTGCTTGCTAAATTTCAACAACTCCCGCCATCAATAATAACCTTGCAAGCTTTATCAAGACCAACAAGTGCCTTT
Source organism: Lolium rigidum (assembly GCF_022539505.1). Lineage (NCBI taxonomy): Eukaryota > Viridiplantae > Streptophyta > Magnoliopsida > Poales > Poaceae > Lolium > Lolium rigidum. The sequence continues at coordinate 9,133,278 of NC_061512.1, read as the reverse complement.
GTTTGGAACAAGTTGTAGCGCTGAGTAGATGCACTAGGCTGTACATTGAGAACACGTTGTGACACAACTATAGTTTGAGCTTCAGAAGGATAAGCATCAAAACTATCACTGTCATAATCATCATCTTCCGGAGCATCTGGATCAGCATCGTCTCCAGTTTCATATTCATTGTCCTCATTAATGATCATAACTTTGCGGTTAGGACAATCCTTCTTGAAGTGACCCTTGCCACCACATGTATGACAAAGCATATCACGGTTGCGCGCTATTGACATACTAGAACCTGTTCCACTTGCTACAGGGACGGGCCTCTTTGTGTTGGACACATTAGACACCAGCTTGCTAGATGAAGAAGGAACATCCGCAGGGCGTGTAGATGGCGCCGTGGAGGGTGACGGCCTAGGCGTATAGTGCCCTGCGCCTGTAGCACGGCCCCTCTGCTGTGCTTCTTCAGGCAACTGTGACTCAGCTTCTCTTGCATGATGTAGTAGCTCATTCATTGCAGTATAACTGTGATGACGCACAATGCCTTTGATATTAAACTTGAGCCCATTGAGGAAACGCTGTAGTGTCATCTCCAAAGACTCACGGACACGGGCACACTGCATAAGCATCTCCATCTCCATTTAGTAAGCATCAACTGTCATAACACCTTGCTTCAATTGGGTCAACTTATCAAAAACTGAACGCAAGTAATTGGTAGGAACAAAACGAGCTCTCATTGCCGCCTTCATAGTACGCCATGTGATAATAGGCAGCTCACCATCTTCTTCGCGAGCACGAACAAGTCCATCCCACCAACGCAATGCGTAGCCATCAAATTCAGAGGAAGCAAGTTTGATCTTCCTATCTTCAGTGTAGTCATGTAATCTCCATAATCTCTCAATTTTCAGCTCCCATGTAAGATATTCTTCAACATCAGTAGTACCTTCAAATCTGGGAATTGAGAACTTGGGCTTACCCAAACCATCGTCTTGCGGCTGTGGATGAACACAGTGTGCACCAAGTTCAACATAACCGCGATTGACGCCACGTGGAAGACCACGACCACGTCCAAGGCCTTGAGCAGCAGCATCCGCATTATCACCATTGACACTGCCATCTTCATCAAGTGGTTGTTGTGGTTGTTGTTGTACCATAGTACGGATGTCATGGACGGCTTGAGTCAAAGTATTCATAGATGCTTGAAGAGTCTTCATCGATGTTTGAACGCTGTTAATAGCCGTAGTAGGCTCATCGACCTTCAAGTTGACACCCTGAATTTCAGTATCAAATGTCTCCGTAGTAACACGAAGTTCACGTGTTAGGTGATCACGAAGAGCCTCATATTCCATCCAAGTAACCGGCGAGGACGGATCCTTTTTCTGCATCACGTCAAACTCAGAAGAAGACATGATTAGTAGGTTAGTGCACTAAACAAAAATCTTTGATGGTACTCTCACAACTCACTCAAATCTGATAAGAAAGGTTAATCTTACCGCTCCAAAGTGAATTAGTATTGCTTACCAACTTGGATTGACAGACTAGTGCACGGATGTAGCGAAGCGAATATCAAGGGTAAAAGAACAATCACACAACCAAGCAGGATATATGTGGGGCTGTAGGTGGGCTACCTATTTGGACCAATAACAAGCTCTAGCGGCGACTGATGTCTACGGGTGCTTCTATTCTTGTAGACAGTGTTGGGCCTCCAAGAGCAGAGGTTTGTAGAACAGCATCAAGTTTTCCCTTAAGTGGATCACCCAAGGTTTATCGAACTCGGGGAGGAAGAGGTCAAAGATATCCCTCTCAAGCAACACTGCAATCACGATACAAGAAGTCTCTTGTGTCCCCAACACACCTAATAGACTTGTCAGATGTATAGGTGCACTAGTTCGGCGAAGAGATAGTGAAATACAAGTAGTATGGATGTATATGAGTGGTAATAGCAATCTGAATAAAATATGGCAGCGAGTAAACATGCAACAGAAAAGTAAATAAGCGGTGTTTTCAGTATTGGAAACAAGGCCTAGGGATCATACTTTCACTAGTGGACACTCTCAACAATGATCGCATAATAAATAATAACTTCTCTCATTTGTGCTACATACACTCTTTTGTTGGATGACAAACACCATTCGTTGTGTAGGGCTACAAGAGCTCCCTCAAGCCGGAGTTAACAAGCGCCACAACATTCGGCATTCATATTTAAGTAACCTTAGAGCATAATAGATCTTTGCAAAATAAATCGAGTACTAACATAGCATACACACTGTCACCATTACACTATGAAAGGGGGAATAGATCACATCAATACTATCATAGTGATAATTAACTCCATAACCTACAAGAGATTATGATCATAACCTACGACAAGAACTACACGATGCACACACTGTCACCTTTACACCATGCAGGAGGAATAGACTACTTTAATAACATCACATGAGTAGCACATAGACTAGTAGCGATACAAAGCTCATCATATGGATCTCAATCATGCAAAGCAATTCATGAGATCATTGTATTGGAGTACAGAGAGAGAGATTAACCACATAGCTACCGGTAGAGCCCTTAGCCCCGGGGGAGAACTACTCCCTCCTCATCATAGGAGACAGCGATGGCGATGAAGATGGTGGCGGTGTCGATGGAGATGGCTCCGGGGGAAATTCCCCGTCCCGGCAGGGTGCCGGAACAGAGACTTCTGTCCCCCGAATTGGAGTTTCGCGATGGCGGCGGCTCCCCTGGAGCTTTTCTGGAGTTTCGTCAATCGGTGTCGGGTTTTTAGGTCGCGGGGGACTTTATAGGCGAAGAGGCGGCGTCGGAGGGGCACCAGGGCGCCCTCCCCATAGGCCGGCGCGGCCAGGGGCCTGCCCGCACGGCCCTATGGTGCAGGGCCCTCGGGCCTCCTCTCCGTCTCCCCTTCGGTGTCCTGGTCCGTCTCGGTGAATTATGATGTTTGGTCTTCGTTTGGTCGAATTCCCAGAATATTGCCCGAACAGCCTTTCTGGAACCAAAAACAGCAAAAAACGGGAACTGGCACTTCGGCCTCTCGTCAATAGGTTAGTTCCGGAAAATGCATCAAAACGATATAAAGTGTGAACAAAACATGTAGGTATTGTCATAAAACAAGCATGGGACATCAGAAATTATAGATACGTTGGAGACGTATCAGCATCCCCAAGCTTAGTTCCTACTCGCCCTCGAGTAGGTGAACGATAACAACACATAATTTCTGAAGTGACATGCTACCAACACATTCTTGATCAACATTATTGTAAAGCATATGAAGTGAATGGAGTGATTCGAAGCAATGGTGAAGACAATGAGTAAGCAACTGAATCATATAGCAAAGAATTTTCACGAATAGTACTTTCAAGACAAGCATCAATAAGACTTGCATAAGAGCTAACTCATAAGCAATAAATTCTTAGTAAAAAGCTTTGAAACAACACAAACGAAGATATAAGTTTCAGCGGTTGCTTTCAACTTCAACATGTATATCTCATGGATAATTGTCAACACAAAGTAATATAACAAGTGCAATAGGTAAACATGTAAGAATCAATGCACACAGTTTACACAAGTGTTTGCTTTTAAGATAGAAATAAATAGGTAAACTGACTCAACAATAAAGTAAAAGAATGGCCCTTCGCAGAGGGAAGCATTGATTGTTATATTTGTGCTAGTGCTTTTATTTTGAAAACATAAGAGAGCATAAAAATTAAAGTTTTGAGCGGTGTTTGTTGTTGTCAACGAATGGTAGTGGGCACTCTAACCCCCTTGCCAGACAGACTTTCAAAGAGCGGCTCCCATGAAATTTTATTTTTGGGTGGCAGTCCTTCCAACCTTGCTTTCACAAACCATGGCTAACCGAATCCTCGGGTGCACGCCAACAATCTCATACCATGAAGGAGTGCCTTTTTATTTTAGTTTTATTTAGATGACACTCCTCCCCACCTTTGCTTTCTCAAGCCATGGCTAACCGAATCCTCGGGTGCCGACCAACAATCACATACCATGGAGGAGTGTCTATTTATAAATTTATGAAAGTTAATTAATTCGGGGCTGGGAACCCCATTGCCAGCTCTTTTTGCAAAATTATTGGATAAGCGGATGAAGCCACTAGTCCATTGGTGAAAGCTGCCCAACAAGATTGAAAGATAAACTCCACATACTTCCTCATGAGCTATAAAACATTGACACAAATAAGAGGTAATAACTTTTGAATTGTTTAAAGATAGCACTCAAGCAATTTACTATGGAATGGCGGAGAAATACCATGTGGTAGGTAGGTATGGTGGATACAATTGGCATAGTTTTTGGCTCAAGGATTTGGATGCATGAGAAGAATCCCTCTCAATACAAGGCTAGGTTAGCAAGGTTGTTCGAAGCAAACTCAAGTATAAAATGGTGCAGCAAGACTCACACATGAACATATTGTAAGCATTATAAGACTTTACATCGTCTCCTTGTTGTTCAAACACCTTAACCAGAAAATATCTAGACTTAGAGAGACCAATCATGCAAACCAAATTTTAACAAGCTCTATGTAGTTCTTCATTAATAAGTGCAAAGTATATGATGCAAGAGCTTAAACATGGTCTATATGAGCACAACAATTGTCAAGTATCAAATTATTCAAGACATTATACCATGTACCACATGAAGCATTTCTCGTTTCCAACCATATGACAATGAATGAAGCAGTTTTCAACCTTCGCCATGAACATTAAAAGTAAAGCTAAGAATACATGTGTTCATATGCAACAGCGGAGCGTGTCTCTCTCCCACACAAGCATGAATTTATTCAAAGAATGCAAATAACAAAACAAAAATAAAAGCACACAGACGCTCCAAGTAAAGTACATAAGATGTGACCGAATAAAAATATAGTTTCAATAGAAGAAACCTGATAAGTTGACGAAGAAGGGGATGCCTTGGGCATCCCCAAGCTTAGGCGCTTGAGTCTTCTTGAAATATGCAGGGATGAACCACGGGGGCATCCCCAAGCTTAGGTTTTTCACTCTTCTTGATCATATATCATCCTCCTCTCTTAACCCTTGAAAACTTCCTTCACACCAAACTTAGAGCAAACTCATTAGAGGGTTAGTGCATAATCAAAATTCATATGTTCAGAGGTGACACAATCATTCTTAACACTTCTGGACATTGCACAAAGCTTCTGAAAGTTAATGGAACAAAGAAACCCATTCAACATAGCAAAAGCGGCAACGCGAAATAAAAGGCAGAATCTGTCAAAACAGAACAGTCCGTAAAGACGAATTTTGCAGGGGCACTTAACTTGCTCAGATGGAAAAACTCAAAACTAATTACAGTTGCGTACATATCTGAGTATCACGCACGTAAATTTGCAGATTTTTTTAACTCTTCTACAGAGAGATCTGCGCGAATTCGTGACGAGACAGCAATTACTGTTTCTACGCGATAATCCAAATCTAGTATCAACTTTACCATAGAGACTTTACTTGGCACAAAAACATGATAAGGAGAGGTTGCTACAGTAGTAAACAACTTCCAAGACTCAACAAAACAGTAGCAAAATAAACACATGGGTTATCTCCCAAGAAGTTCTTTCTTTATAGCCATTAAGATGGGCTCAGTAATTTTAATGATGATGCTCTCATAAGGATGAGAGTGGAAGCAAAGGGAGTATCAAAAAGCAAGTATGAAACAAATTTAAGCCTAACCCTCTTCCTATGAAAAGGAATCTTGTACACAAATAAATTCATGAAGAACAAAGTGACAAGCATAAGAAGGTAAGACACGAGTAACTTCAAGATTCTCAACATAAAGAGGGGAAACTTAATATTATTAAGATGCACACAACCGTGTTTCCATCTCTCATAATAACTTTCAGTAACATCACTGATGAAATCCACAATATAACCATCACTTAAAACATTCTTATCATGGTTCATATGCATAAAGGTATCATTTTTGACATAAGAAAAACTCTTCTCATTAATAGTAATTGGAGCAGGATCATTATCAAGAATTTGAACATGGTAAACAAGTTGCATACTAAGGGAATGGTTTTTGGCAAGCCCATCATAACTAGGACAAGTTTCATAAGGATAATTGTAACATGTGTCATATCCATTTCTATAGCGATTATCTAAACCAGAATATGTAATATCATCATTTTCACTAAAAGTAGAGGTCTCAAATATAGGATCTTCAAGCACAACATCCCCAAGCTTAGAGCTTTCAATATCATCGTTTGAGGGGACATGAATAATGCTATCATCATTACTTTCATAATCAGTACCAAAGAGATTTCCAACATCAAAGGTAGTGTGCTCATCCAAATCATGATCACTAATATGGGTGAAGGGCATAGGAAGATCATCGTACTCAGATTCATTATCATAATAATCATTTGGAGCAACATACTTACGGTTACCTATTGTTACCTCATACACGCGTGGATATGCCGTTACCTCTTTCTTCTTATTCCCCCTCTTCTTCTTCTTCTTCTTCTTCTTCTTCTTCTTCTTCTTCTTCTTCTTCTTTCGCTTCTCCTCGTTTCCTTCTTTAGGAGGAAGAGGCTTGAAGGGAGGCTTCTCCACAGAACCTGATTTATTTCCAGAAACAATAGAAGAAACTTGGGAGGATTCCCCCATTTCATTAATAAGTTTGAAACACACAGCGGTCCTATCATATTTTGGCAAAGTGTCATCTTCTAAAATATTACGTATGTAAGTATTTGTATGGCAATTATTAATGCAATAAGAAAGACACCCATGCGAGGACATCATCAATATCAAGATCGTTAATATTTAACAAAGAAATTTTTCTTGATAACTCTTCACACTTCAAAAATAAGGTAAGTTCATCATGCTGATTAGGAATAATTTTATCATCACAATACAAATTTGCGGCACTCATGGGGTTCGAATTATCATTGGAGGAGCATTGAAAATTAAAATGACCAACTCTATGGCAAAGTTCACAAATAAAAGGATAGAGGGCACACACTTTTTCTCCAAGATCATCTAGAGCCCTAGTCCACTTTCTAGTTTTTCCATTCCTATGATGGATACAATATTCTTCTTCGATTTGATTAATTCCACAAGGTCTATGTATTCCACAAAAATTAACATGCTTATAGGAAATAGCATTTTCAGAAGTTTGAACATGTTCATTGCAATCATTAATAACGAGTTTCATCCTTCATGCAAGCGTCTTTAAAAGGTTCATGATACTTATCAAAATTCTTCCTAGGCAATTCAATGTGAGAAGCAAAAGCTTTATAAAGATTTGCAATAACTTGAGAGTCAAGACCATAAGTAGCACTCATATTTCGAAATTTATCAGTATCCATAAAAGTGTCAATGCATTCATAATCATAATTTATACCTGACTCTCTACCTTTGTCGTTCTCCCAATCTTCAGCGTTCTCCTGAATCCGATTAAGAAGGTCTCATTTAAACTCTTCTTTGTTGCGTGTGAATGATCCAGAACAAGCAGTATCCAGCAAGGTTTTATCTTGAAAAGAAAGTCTTGCATAGAAATTATCAATGATGATATTACCAGGAAGCTCATGATTGGGGCATTTGAGCATTAAGGTCTTCAATCTCTCCCATGCTTGGGCAATACTCTCTCCATCATGAGGCCAGAAATTATATATTCGGTTTCGGTCTTTGTGAATTTCACTTGGAGGATAGAATTTAGAATAAAATAGAGGCACAATATCCTTCCAATCAAGAGAATGCGCATCCTTCAGCAGTTTATACCAATGCGCCGCTTTACCAGACAACGACATAGATAATAATTTCTTCTTCACTTCATCCATAGAGATACCTGCACACTTGAATAACCCGCATAATTCATGCAAAGAGAGTAAATGATCTCCAGGATGGACAGTTCCATCCCCTTCATAGCGGTTATCCACAACATGTTCAATAATTTCAGTGGGTATTTTATATGGAATACTTTCAGTAGGTGGATTTAAAATATCACAAGCATCACTAGAGTTATCGCATATGGGAGATAGAGTATTATCAGAGCAAATTTTCTCCCCTAAAGATGGGAAGCTAAAAAGATCACAAAAACTAGCTTCCCCAAGCTTAGACTTCTCCATAGCATTAGCAGTGATTGCATTCATACTAATAACATTGCTACTAGCATGCAAATAAGGTTCCATAGGTTTTTTAATTTTCGCATCAAACAATTCTAAATCAGGAAAAAGATTAAAAAGCTCACTAAATTTTTTTGGAGGTCCATTATGCCTAACTAGTAAAAATAAAAACAAGAAACAAAAAGATGCAATTGCAGGATCTAAAGGAAATAGCTTCGAGCACTCACACACCGGCAACAATGCTAAGAAATAACTTAGTAGTCGGAGGATGTGAATACCTTTTACCTTACCTCCCCGACAACGGCGCCAGAAAATAGCTTGATGTCTACGGGTGCTTCTATTCTTGTAGACAAGTGTTGGACCTCCAAGAGCGGAGGTTTGTAGAACGGCGGCAAGTTTTCCCTTAAGTGGATCACCCAAGGTTTATCGAACTCGGGGAGGAAGAGGTCAAAGATATCCCTCTCAAGCAACCACTGCAATCACGATACAAGAAGTCTCTTGTGTCCCCAACACACCTAATACACTTGTCGGATGTATAGGTGCACTAGTTCGACGAAGAGATAGTGAAATACAAGTAGTATGGATGTATATGAGTGGTAATAGCAATCTGAATAAAATATGGCAGCGAGTAAACATGCAACAGAACAGTAAATAAGCGGTGTTTGCAGTATTGGAAACAAGGCCTAGGGATCATACTTTCACTAGTGGACACTCTCAACAATGATCGCATAATAAATAATAACTTCTCTCATTTGTGCTACATACACTCTTTTGTTGGATGACAAACACCATTCGTTGTGTAGGGCTACAAGAGCTCCCTCAAGCCGGAGTTAACAAGCTCCACAACATTCGGCATTCATATTTAAGTAACCTTAGAGCATAATAGATCTTTGCAAAATAAACCGAGTACTAACATAGCATACACACTTGTCACCATTACACTATGAAAGGGGGAATAGATCACATCAATACTATCATAGTGATAATTAACTCCATAACCTACAAGAGATTATGATCATAACCTACGACAAGAACTACACGATGCACACACTTGTCACCTTTACACCATGCAGGAGGAATAGACTACTTTAATAACATCACATGAGTAGCACATAGACTAGTAGCGATACAAAGCTCATCATATGGATCTCAATCATGCAAAGAAATTCATGAGATCATTGTATTGGAGTACAGAGAGATAGATTAACCACATAGCTACGGGTAGAGCCCTTAGCCCCGGGGGAGAACTACTCCCTCCTCATCATAGGAGACAGCGATGGCGATGAAGATGGTGGCGGTGTCGATGGAGATGGCTCCGGGGGCAATTCCCCGTCCCGGCAGGGTGCCGGAACAGAGACTTTTGTCCCCCGAATTGGAGTTTCGCGATGGCGGCGGCTCCCCTGGAGCTTTTCTGGAGTTTCGTCAATCGGTGTCGGGTTTTTAGGTCGCGAGGGACTTTCTAGGAGAAGAGGCAGCGTCGGAGGGGCACCAGGGCGCCCTCCCCATAGGCCGGCGCGGCCAGGGGCCTGCCGCGCGGCCCTATGGTGCGGGGCCCACGGGCCTCCTCTCCGTCTCCCCTTCGGTGTCCTGGTCCGTCTCGGTGAATTATGATGTTTGGTCTTCGTTTGGTCGAATTCCCGAGAATATTGCCCGAACGACCTTTACGGAACCAAAAACAGCGGAAACGAGGAGCGGCACTTCGGCCTCTCGTCAATAGGTTAGTTCCGGAAAATGCATCAAAACGATATAAAGTGTGAACAAAACATGTAGGTATTGTCATAAAACAAGCATGGGACGTCAGAAATTAATGATACGTTGGAGACATATCACTGACCGTAGACAACCAATGATACTCACACAAGGCGATAAATGTGGCAATGCAACTATATGGATGAAAGGTTGCAATGCACTCGAGAGACGCTAGCAAAGCTCAACGAGACAGGCACAAGATTGCTCAACTACAGATGCAGTAAAGAAAACATAGGCCTTTCACTTGATTCAACTAGCACTTCACTTTTCTTTTTGTATTTTTCTTTTGTATCACACACGCAGCTATGTAGCTCTTTTGCTTCTTTTCTATTTTCTCTTTTTTTTGATTTTTTAACACAACTCCTTGATAACACGGCCAACAAGATATGCAAAGCACCAAAACCCTAATGAGCAGCCTGTCGAGCGGTAAAACTAGTCTCTTCTGGGGAAGTTCCTAGTCACTTATATCGATAGAGCTTGTGTCTATGGTTGGGAACAAGCACACTGTACGCTATATGGACTCGGAGTAACAAAAACTGACACTAAAAGGTAAAACTAGATGATGTAGAGACACAAACCCTAACAATTCTACTAGACGAAAGATAAAGTTACGCAAAATAAACTACGAAAAGCAACTAAAACTCGAAATTAGTGCAATCTAAGGCTATGGCAAACCCTAACCCTAATATTTTTGGATTTTTCTGTATAGGAAAACACTCACAACTCAACTATGGGGTGGACTGTGGATGGCTTACCGAGGAAACGCTGAAATATGATACCAAGATGATAAGGGGTTGACCGATCTTCTCAGTAAGCGACGGTGGTGATGAACACGATGGTGTATGCGGCGGAGGGAATCGATGATATGAGGTAGATAACTTGTATGTCGCCGACGAAGTCTCTCGATTGATTCATGTAGCCAATGCAACAGATCTCAACCCTGCAAGATATTCGCAACTCCACACACTTGCGCACGTAGCCGCCGACCACGAAGCGGTGAATTGCAATCTTCTAATCCCCAATGGAACAGCAGATCACACACAAACTTTCAGTAGCATAAAACTCCAGATCGATGCGAATTGGAGAGTGGTATTCAATAGTTTTGCATAGCAAACAACTAAGAACTAGGGTTTATCTTAAACGTGGTCTAAAACAACTTTGGGGGCGTCCTATGGACTTATATAGACGTCCAAGACGACCTCAGGTCGAAAAAGTACGAAAATAACCGACCCAGAATAGATCTGGTCGAGACAGACTCGGACTCGGCCGCTCTGGAATCCGGTCGACCGGGTCTGTGACCGGGTGGTTCGGTCTAGACCGGGTCTGGGACCGGGTGAAAACCGGACGAAGCGTCAATGCTCCCTGGATGGTTGCCCGGTTGGCACAAGCGCAGAATCCGGTTTGGACCGGGTGGCCCGGTGCCACGGCCGGTCTGCCGGGCACTGGGACCGGCCTGAAGAACTCCTCCTCTCGCGCATGCCTCCCGCTCCTCCCTCGCGCGTCCATGGGATGTCTTCATGTCCACCTTCATGTCCAGCTTAACGTCTAGCTTCTTGTCCAACTGCTCCTCTCCTCCTCGTGCGATGCTTGGTTCTTCCTCATACACGATCATACATAAGTAATACGACTTAGGTAGTATAAAATTCTCATCGATCAAAGTATCGTTTAGGAACAAGTTCACTTGTTGTTTAAGTAGCTTCGCACGATCTCGTGTCATTGGTCCAATCCTAACTTCATTGGACTTGAGCTTCACAGCAGGATCATCTTCAGCTTGTAATGACGGAGGTAGTAGTGAGGTAGGGATGTCCTCATGACAGCCCCACTCGGTGCCCTGAAAGGAAAAGAGTTCGTCTGAAAACTCGCGGGCGTTTCAGTACATTGTATGTTTACATATATATCTTGGCTCAAGCGTAGAAACGCCTAAGTTGCGCCACGTTCCAGGGATTTGGCTCCGCAATCCCTGTCTTCTTGTCCTTTATCATGTACGCTCCTCCTTCAATTACTTCGGTGACGATGTAAGGTCCTAGCAATGGCGACTCGTGTTTTTCATGGCTGTCTTGTGTGAGCTGAAGTGTCGCCAACTTGGAAAGATCTTGGTCGCAAACGTCGACTGTGATAATTTTTCATATCTTGCTGGGTATTTGGCGACTCTTGACAATACCTCATCTCGAGCTTCGTCGAGTGCGTCCACATCACCTTCCAGTGCCTTTCTCGAGGTTTCTTCGTCAAATTCCGCCACTCTCGGGGAATTGTGTTCTATCTCTATTGGTAGCACTGCTTCAGCTCCATGAACCAGAAAAAGGAGTTTCTTGTGTCTGCTGTATTGGGCGTCGTTCGTATACTCCATAGCACGCTAGGCAACTCCTCTGGTCATGTGTGTCGAGCTTTTCCAATGGTGCTAATAGGCGTTTCTTGATTCCGCTTCGGATAATGTCGTTTGCTTTCTCGACTTGACCATTGGTTTGCGGGTGCGCAACCGACGCAAAATGTAGCTTGATGCCTACCTCCGCGCGGTATGCTTTGAATTCCTTGGAGGTAAAATTTCTGCCATTGTTTGTGACGATACTATTAGGAACTCCAAGCCGGAAGACGATACTTTTGACGAACTTGACCGCGATGCTTTGCGTTTGGCGAGTTTATCGGTTTTCCTCAACCCACTTGGTAAACTTGTCGCAGCTACGAGCATATACTCGTATCCTCCTGGCCATGTCTTGTGCAATTTGCCCACCATATCGAGGCCCCATTGAGCAAGGGCCACGACAATGGTATTGGCATCGGTTACGTTGCCGGAGAATGTGGTTTTGCGGCAAACATTTGGCACGCGTCACAAGTATGCACTATGTCCTTGGCATCCTCGATTGCCGTTAGCCAGTAGAACCCTACTCTGAAAACCTTAGCTGCAATGGCTCGACTACTTGCATGGTGTCCACATACTCCTTCATGCACATCCTTTAAGAGAACTCGACCTTCTTCAGGCGTGACGCATCGCTGCAAAACGCCCGATATGCTTCGCTTATACAGCTCACCCTTAACCACAGTGAAGGCCTTGGATCGTCGAATAACTCGCCTTGCTTCTACTGGATCTCCAGGTATTTCTTTCCTTGATATATATGCGACATAGACCTGCATCCAAGGGACTTGTACCACCATCACCTCATGTGACTCTTCTTCATCTCCCGATGCACTTGCCTCTATTGCTGCTGGAGCCCCCGAGCCTTTCTCGACTTTTCCTTTTTCTTCGGCTGTTTCCTCGCCTTAGTCGACCTTTCACTTATCTCCTCCCAAAATATTCCAGGTGGTATTGCTAAACACTGTGACCCGATGTTTGTCAGAATGTTGGCTTCGTCATTGCTGAGTCTGCTAACATGGTTCACCTCACACCCGTCGAAGAGCTTCTCGAGTTCATTGTATACCTCTTTGTATGATATCATACTGTCATTGACTGCGTCACATTGGTTCATCACTTGTTGAGCCACCAATTGGGAGTCGCCGAATATTTTTAACCGGGTCGCACCACAAGCTTTCGCCATCTTCATCCCATGTATCAGCGCTTTATATTCTGCCTCGTTGTTAGATGCGTTAGGAAACATCATCCGCAGTACATACTTCAGCTTGTTTCCTTGGGGTGAAACTAATATCACGCCTGCTCTAGCTCCTTCTAACCTCTTGGACCCATCGAAGTTCATAGTCCAGGTTCTCGATAAATCATGAGGTCCCGTATTTTGCAGCTCCATCCACTCGGCGACGAAGTCTGGTAAAATTTGCGACTTTATTGCTTTTCTTTTTTCATATGTGATGTCCCGAGGGGAAAGCTCTATTCCCCAAAGGGAGACACGGCCCGTAGCTTCCGGGTTATTTAGTATGTTTGACAATGGTGCCTCATTGACCACTATTATCGGATGTGCTGAGAAATAGTGTTGTAACTTTCTTGATGTTGTAAACACTCCATATGCCAGCTTCTAATAATGCGGGTACGCTGTTTTGAAGGAGATAAAACTTCGCTAATGAAATATACGGGCCTTTGCACTCCATGGAGTTTCCCTTCTTCTTCTCGCTCAACCACAAGTGTCATGCTGACCACCTGAGGTGTGGCCGCGATATATAACAGAAGATGTTCTTTTTCCTTGGGTCCTGATGTCTACTCACGCATCTTTTCTTGTAGACAGTGTGGGGCCTCCAAGAGCACGGGTTTGTAGAACAGCGAGCAAGTTTCCTTAAGTGAATCACCCAAGGTTTATCGAACTCGGGGAGGTAGAGGTCAAAGATAGTCCTCTCAAGCAACCCTGCAATTAAGATACAAGAAGTCTCTTGTGTCCCCAACACACCTAATACACTTGTCAGATGTATAGGTGCACTAGGTCGGTGAAGAGATAGTAAAACACAGGTGGTATAGATGAATGTGAGTGGTAATAACAATCTGAAATAAATATGGCAGCGAGTAAACATGCAGTAGAACAGTAAGTAAGCGGTGTTTGCAGTATTGGAAATAAGGCCTAGGGATCATACTTTCACTAGTGGACACTCTCAACATTGATCGCATAATAAATAAATAACTTCTCTCATTTGTGCTACATATGCTCTTGTTGGATGACAAACACCATTCATTGTGTAGGGCTACAAGAGCTCCCTCAAGCCGGAGTTAACAAGCGCCACAACATTCGGCATTCATATTTAAGTAACCTTAGAGCATAATAGATCTTTGCAAAATAAACCGAGAACTAACATAGCATACACACTTTCACCATTACACTATGAAAGGGGGAATAGATCACATCAATACTATCATAGTGATAATTAACTCCATAACCTACAAGAGATTATGATCATAACCTACGACAAGAACCACACGGTGCACACACTGTCGCCTTTACACCATGCAGGAGGAATAGACTACTTTAATAACATCACATGAGTAGCACATAGACTAGTAGCGATACAAAGCTCATCATATGGATCTCAATTATGCAAAGCAATTCATGAGATCATTGTATTGGAGTACGGAGAGAGAGATTAACCACATAGCTACCGGTACAGCCCTCAGCCTCGGGGGAGAACTACTCCCTCCTCATCATAGGAGACAGCGATGGCGATGAAGATGGCGGTGGTGTCGATGGAGATGGCTCTGGGGGCAATTCCCCGTCCCGCCAGGGTGCCGGAACAGAGACTTCTGTCCCCCGAATTGGAGTTTTGCGATGGCGGCGGCGCCCCTGGAGCTTTTCTGGAGTTTCGTCAATCGGTATCACGTTTTTAGGTCGAAAGGGGTCTTATAGGCGAAGAGGCGGCACGGGAGGGGCACCGGGCGCCCTCCCCATAGGCCGACGCGGCCAGGCCTGAGCCCGCGCGGCCCTATGGTGTGGGGGCCCCAGGCCTCCCCTCTAACTCCCCTTCGGTGTCCTGGTCCGTCTCGATGAATTATGATGTTTGGTCTTCGTTTCGTCGAATTCCGAGAATATTGCCCAAACAGCCTTTCCGGAACCAAAAACGAGCGAAAACAGAAGCGGCACTTCGGCATCTTGTTAATAGGTTAGTTCCGGAAAATGCATCAAAACGATATAAAGTGTGAACAAAACATGTAGGTATTGTCATAAAACAAGCATGGAACATCAGAAATTATGGATACGTTTGAGACGTATCAAGCATCCCCAAGCTTAGTTCCTACTCGCCCTCGAGTAGGTAAACGATAACAACAAATAATTTCTGAAGTGACATGCTACCAACATAACCTTGATCAACATTATTGTAAAGCATATGAGATGAATGAAGTGACTCAAGGCAATGATCTATAGTTGCTAACAAATAGATAACATATAGCAAAACTTTTCATGAATAGTACTTTCAAGACAAGCATCAAAAGTCTTGCATAAGAGTTAACTCATAAAGCAATAAATTCAAAGTAAAGGCATTGAAGCAACACAGAGGAAGATTTAAGTTTCAGCAGTTGCTTTCAACTTTTAACATGCATATCTCATGGATAATTGTCAACACAAAGTAATATGATGAATGCAAATAAGTAAGTATGTAAGAATCAATGCACAGTTGACACAAGTGTTTGCTTCTAAGATGGAAGGAAGTAGGTAAACTGACTCAACATAAAAGTAGAAGAAAGGCCCTTCGCAGAGGGAAGCAGGGATTAAATCATGTGCTAGAGCTTTTTTCAAGTTTTTGAAATCATATAGAGAGCATAAAAGTAAAATTTTGAGAGGTGTTTGTTGTTATCAACGAATGGTAGTGGGCACTCTAACTACCTCGTCAACCAGACTTTCAAGAGCGGCTCCCATGAAGGACGTTATCTCTACCAGCAAGGCAGATCATCCCTCTTCTCTTTTGTTTACACATGTATTTTAGTTTCATTATTGATGACACTCCTCCCAACCTTTTGCTTACACAAGCCATGGCTAACTGAATCCTCGGGTGCCTCCCAACATTTCACATACCATGGAGGAGTGTATATTTGCAAAATTAAGTTGCTTACTGATAGATCAGGGCAAAACATGTGAAGAGAATTATTAATGAAAGTTGATTAATTGGGGCTGGGAACCCCGTTGCCGGCTCTTTTTACAAAATTATTGGATAAGCGGATGAGCCACTAGTCCATTGGTGAGAGTACGTCGAAGTAAATGACAAGATCAAAAGATAAAACACCACATACTTCCTCATGAGCTATAAAACATTGACACAAATAAGAGATAGTAGCTTTTGAATTGTTTAAAGGTAGCACATGAAGTATTTACTTGGAATGGCAGAAAATACCACATAGTAGGTAGTTATGGTGGACACAAATGGCATAGGTTTTTGGCTCAAGGTTTTGGATGCACGAGAAGCATTCCCTCTCAGTACAAGGCTTTGGGCTAGCAAGGTTGTTTGAAGCAAACACAAGTATGAACCGGTACAGCAAAACTTACATAAAAACATATTGCAAGCATTATAAGACTCTACACTGTCTTCCTTGTTGCTCAAACACTTTTACCAGAAAATATCTAGACCTTAGAGAGACCAATCATGCAAACCAAATTTCAACAAGCTCTACGGTATTTCTCCACTAATAGGTTTAAACTACATGGTGCAAACATGATCTACTTGAGAGCTCAAAACAATTGCCAAGTATCAAATTATCCAAGACAATATGAAGCATTTTCTGTTTCCATCCAAATAACGATAAGTGCAACGGTTTTTAACTCCGCCATGAACATTAAAAATAAAACGGAGAACACCAGTGTTCATATGAAAAAGCGGAGCGTGTCTCTCTCCCACACAAGGATTGCTAGGATCCGAATTTATTCAAACACAAACAAAAATAAAAGCACACGAGACGCTCTAAGTAAAGCACATAAGATCGTGACCGAATAAAAATATAGTTTCAATAGAAGAAACACGATAAGTTGATGAAGAAGGGGATGCCTTGGGCATCCCCAAGCTTAGACGCTTGAGTATTTCTTGAAATATGCAGGGGATGAACCACGGGGGCATCCCCAAGCTTAGACCTTTCACTCTTCTTGATCATATATCATCCTCTTCTCTTGACCCTTGAAAACTTCCTCCACACCAAACTTCAAGCAAACTCATTAGAGGGTTAGTGCATAATCAAAATTCACATGTTCAGAGGTGACACAATCATTCTTAACACTTCTGGACATTGCACAAAGCTTCTGAAAGTTAATGCAACAAAGAAACTCATTCAACATAGGAAAAGCGGCAATGCGAAATAAAAGGCAGAATCTGTCAAAAACAGAACAGTCCGTAAAGACGAATTTTGCAGGGGCACTTAACTTGCTCAAACGGAAAAACTCAAAACTAATGAAAGTTGCGTACATATCTGAGGATCACGCACATAAATTGGCAGATTTTTCTGAGTTACCTACAGAGAGTTCTGCGCAAATTCGTGACGAGACGAGCAAATGCTGTTTCTGCGCGATAATCCAAATCTAGTATCAACCTTACTATAGAGACTTTACTTGGCACAAAAACATGATAAGGAGAGGTTGCTACAGTAGTAACAACTTCCAAGACACAACAAAACAGTAGCAAAAATAAAAACATGGGTTATCTCCCAAGAAATGCTTTCTTTATAGCCATTAAGATGGGCTCAACAATTTTAATGATGATGCTCTCATAAGGATGAGAGTCACAGCAAAGAGAGCATCAAAAAGCAAGTATGAAACAAATTTAAGCCTAACCCTCTTCCTATGAAAAGGAATCTTGTACACAAATAAATTCATGAAGAACAAAGTGACAAGCATAAGAAGATAAGACACGAGTAACTTCAAGATTCTCAACATAAAGAGGGGAAACTTAATATTATTAAGATGCATACAACCGTGTTTCCCTCTCTCATAATAACTTTCAGTAGCATCATTGATGAAATCCACAATATAACCATCACTTAAAACATTCTTATCATGGTTCATATGCATAAAGGTATCATTATTTTTGACATAAGAAAAACTCTTCTCATTAATAGTAATTGGAGCGAGGATCATTACAAGAATTTGAACATGGTAAACAAGTTGCGTACTAAGGGAATGGTTTTTGGCAATCCCATCATAACTATGACAAGTTTCATAAGGATAATTGTAACATGTGTCATATCCATCTCTATAGCGATTATCTAAACCAGAATATATAATATCATCATTTTCACTAAAAGTAAAGGTCTCAAATATAGGATCTTCAAGCACAACATCCCCAAGCTTAGAGCTTTCAATATCATCGTTTGAGGGGACATGAATAATGCTATCATCATTACTTTCATAATCAGTACCAAAGAGATTTCCAATATCAAAGGTAGTGTGCTCTTCCAAATCATGATCACTAATATGGGTAAAGGGCATAGGAAGATCATTGTACTCAGATTCATTATCATAATAATCATTGGGAGCAACATACTTACGGTTACCTATCGTTACCTCATACACGCGGGGATATGCCATTACCTCTTTCTTTTTATTCCCCCTCTTCTTCTTCTTTTTCTTCTTCTTCTTCTTCTTCTTCTTCTTCTTCTTCTTTTCCTTCTCCTCATTCCTTTCTTTAGGAGGGAGAGGCTTGAAGGAGGCTTCTCCACATAACCTGATTTATTTCCGAAACAATAGAAGAAACTTGGGAGGATTCCTCCCTTTCATTAATAAGTTTAAAACACATAGCGGTCCTATCATATTTTGGCAAAGTGTCATCTTCTAAAATATTCTCTATGTAAGCATTTGTATGGCAATTATTAATGCGGTAAGAAAGACACCCATGCGAGGACATCATCAATATCAAGATCGTTAATATCTAACAAAGAAATTTTTCTTGATAACTCTTCACACTTCAAAAATAAGGTAAGTTCATCATGCTGATTAGGAATAATTTCATCATCACAATACAAATTTGCAGCACTCATGGGGTTCGAATTATCATTGGAGGGGCATTGAAAATTAAAATGACCAACTCTATGGCAAAGTTCACAAATAAAAGGATAGAGAGCACACACTTTTTCACCAAGATCATCTAGATCCCTAGACCATTTTCTAGTTTTTTCATTCCTATGATGGATACAATATTCATCTTCGATTTAATTAATTCCACAAGGTCTATGTATTCCACAAAAATTAACATGCTTATAGGAAATAGCATTTTCAGAAGTTTCAACATGTTCACTGCAATCATTAATAATAGTTTCATCCTTCATGCAAGCATCTTTAAAAGGTTCATGATACTTATCAAAATTCTTCCTAGGCAATTCAATGTGAGAAGCAAAAGCTTTATAAAAATTTGCAACAACTTGAGAGTCAAGACCATAAGTAGCACTAATATTTCGAAATTTATCAGTATCCATAAAAGTTTCAATGCATTCATAATCATAATTAATACCGACTCTCTACCTTTGTCATTCTCCCATTCTTCAATATTCTCCCGAATCCGATCAAGAAGGTCTCATTTAAACTCTTCTTTGTTGCATGTGAAAGATCCAGTAACAAGCGAGTATCCAAGCAAAGTTTTATCCCGAAAGAAAGTCTTGCATAGAAATTATCAATGACGAAATTACCAGGAAGCTCATGATTGGGGCATTTGAGCATTAAGGTCTTCAATCTCTCCCATGCTTGGGCAATACTCTCTCCATCATGAGGCCAGAAATTATATATTCGGTTTTGGTCTTTGTGAATTTCACTTGGAGGATAGAATTTAGAATAAAATAGAGGCACAATATCCTTCCAATCAAGAGAATGCGCATCCTTCAAGCAGTTTATACCAATGCGCCGCTTTACCGAGACAATGACATAGATAATAATTTCTTCTTCACTTCATCCATAGAGATACTCGCACACTTGAATAACCCGCATAATTCATGCAAAGAGAGTAAATGATCTCCGGGATGGACAGGTTCCATCCCCTTCATAGCGGTTATCCACAACATGTTCAATAATTTCCATGGGTATTCTATATGGAATACTTTCGGTAGGTGGATTTAAAATATCACAAGCATCACTAGAGTTATCGCATATGGGAGATAGAGTATTATCGAGCAAATTTTCTCCCCTAAAGATGGGAAGCTAAAAAGATCACAAAAACTAGCTTCCCCAAGCTTAGACTTCTCTATAGCATTAGCGGTGATTGCATTCATACTAATAACATTGCTACTAGCATGCAAATAAGGTTCCATAGGTTTTTTAATTTTCGCATCAAACAATTCTAAATCAGGAAAAAGATTAAAAAGCTCACTAATTTTTTTGTTGTTTTCCATTATGCCTAACTAGTGAAAATAAAAACAAGAAACAAAAAGTCGCAATTGCAGAGTCTAAAGGAGATAGCTTCGAGCACTCACACACCGGCAACAGTGCTAGAAAATAGCTTAGTAGTCGGAGGATGTGAATACCTTTTACCTTACCTCCCCGGCAAGGGCGCCAGAAAATAGCTTGATGTCTACTCACGCTTCTTTTCACGTAGAGCAGTGTTGGGCCTCCAAGAGCGAGAGGTTTGTAGAACAGCGGCAAGTTTCCCTTAAGTGAATCACCCAAGGTTTATCGAACTCGGGGAGGTAGAGGTCAAAGATAGTCCTCTCAAGCAACCTCCGCAATTAAGATACAAGAAGTCTCTTGTGTCCCCAACACACCTAATACACTTGTCGGATGTATAGGTGCACTAGTTCGACGAAGAGATAGTAAAACACAGGTGGTATAGATGAATGTGAGTGGTAATAACAATCTGAAATAAATATGGCAGCGAGTAAACATGTAGTAGAACGAGTAAGTAAGCGGTGTTTGCGGTATTGGAAACAAGGACTAGGGATCATACTTTCACTAGTGGACACTCTCAACATTGATCGCATAATAAATAAATAAATAACTTCTCTCATTTGTGCTACATATGCTCTTGTTGGATGACAAACACCATTCATTGTGTAGGGCTACAAGAGCTCCCTCAAGCCGGAGTTAACAAGCGCCACAACATTCAGCATTCATATTTAAGTAACCTTAGAGCATAATAGATCTTTGCAAAATAAACCGAGAACTAACATAGCATACACACTTTCACCATTACACTATGAAAGGGGGAATATATCACATCAATACTATCATAGTGATAATTAACTCCATAACCTACAAGAGATTATGATCATAACCTATGACAAGAACCACACGGTGCACACACTGTCGCCTTTACACCACGCGAGGAGGAATAGACTACTTTAATAACATCACATGAGTAGCATATAGACTAGTAGTGATACAAAGCTCATCATATGGATCTCAATTATGCAAAGCAATTCATGAGATCATTGTATTGGAGTACAGAGAGAGAGATTAACCACATAGCTACCGGTACAGCCCTCAGCCTCGGGGGAGAACTACTCCCTCCTCATCATAGGAGACAGCGATGGCGATGAAGATGGCGGTGGTGTCGATGGAGATGGCTCCGGGGGCAATTCCCCGTCCCGGCAGGGTGCCGGAACAGAGACTTCTGTCCCCCGAATTGGAGTTTCGCGATGGCGGCGGCGCCCCTGGAGCTTTTCTGGAGTTTCGTCAATCGGTATCGCGTTTTTAGGTCGAAAGGGGTCTTATAGGCGAAGAGGCGGCGCAGGAGGGGCACCAGGGCGCCCTCCCCATAGGCCGGCGCGGCCAGGCCTAAGCCCGCGCGGCCCTATGGTGTGGGGGCCCCAGGCCTCCCTCCGACTCCCCTTCGGTGTCCTGGTCCGTCTCGGTGAATTATGATGTTTGGTCTTCGTTTCGTCGAATTCCGAGAATATTGCCCGAACAGCCTTTACGGAACCAAAAACAGCGAAAACGAGAGCGGCACTTCGGCATCTTGTTAATAGGTTAGTTCGGAAAATGCATCAAAACGATATAAAGTGTGAACAAAACATGTAGGTATTGTCATAAAACAATCATTGAACATCGAAATTATGGATACGTTTGAGACGTATCGGGTGCCACCAATATTGGTGGTGTCGAGATTGTACGCTTGAGATCCTCAAAAGCTGCGTCCGCTTCTTCGTTCCACTCGAACCTTTCTCCCTGCTTGATTAAGGCGTAAAATGGCAACGCCCTTTCTCCTAGCTTCGGAGACGAATGCAGCTAAAGCTGCGACTCGCCCAATTAACTGTTGTATCTCCTTTAACTTTGTTGGCTTCCGCATCGTCACGATGGCCTAAATTTTCTCCGGGTTAGCCTCGATTCCTCTTGTCGACACCGGAAACCCGAGAAGTTCTCCCGCGAGGACGCCGAAAGAACACTTCATCGGATTCAGCTTGAGGCAGAACTTGTCGAGGTTGTCAAAGGTTTCCTTGAGATCATCGATCAACTTTGACCCTTCCTTTGTTGTTATGACGACATCGTCAATGTACACTTGAACGTTCTTGCCAATCTGCGTGGCAAGGCACTTTTGCATCATCCGCTGATATGTTGCACCCGCGTTTTTCAGCCCGAAGAGCATTGTTCTATAGCGGAACACGCCATAGGGGGTAATGAAAGCTGTTTTGACTTCATCCTCTTCCTTCGATCAAATCTGGTTGTAACTAGAATATGCATCCAAGAAGGAAAGACGTTCGCAGCTTTGCCGTGGAATCGATAATTTGATCGATCCTTGGGAGGGAAGTGATCCTTTGGACGAGTGTTTATTGAGACACGTGAAGTCGACGCACATGCGAAGGACCTGCTGTGTTTTCTTCGGGACCAGCACTGGGTTTGCTACCCATGTGGCCTCTATGTGTATCTCTTTGATAAATCCAGCTTCTCTAGGTCGATTAATTTCCGACAGCATAGCTTTGCGGTTTGGTTCCGAAAAACGCCTTAAAGGTTGTCTGATTGGCCTGGCCAATGGATCCAAGTTAAGGGGGTGCTCGGCAAGTTCCCTGGGTACTCCTAGCATGTCAGATGAACACCATGCGAAGTTTTCCCAGCGCTCATGGAGGAACTCGACGAGCGCGCTTTCCTATGT
Organism: Lolium rigidum; assembly: GCF_022539505.1. NCBI lineage: Eukaryota > Viridiplantae > Streptophyta > Magnoliopsida > Poales > Poaceae > Lolium > Lolium rigidum. Next base: position 9,110,036 of record NC_061512.1, on the reverse strand, counting down.
GAGGTCCATGTTTGCGGCGATAGTTGTCATCTTCTTGGGATCTGTCGGGTGTATCTGCACTTTCTTAGAGTTCTTGGTGGTTTCAAAGGTTGGTTCCTTGAGAGGCCTCCCTACATCCTGGCAAAGCACGTCGTAGTCTTTTGTCGGTTTCGACGCCGGATATTCCATGCTTGTATCCCGAAAGTTTCGGACAGCCGATCAAAATCCTTGTCGCAGTTTATCCGCTAGTGCACGACTTCATTTTGCGTAATCGGGCCTTAGGTCCGGGGAGCCTCCATAACGGATACGTGTAGTGTGGTACCGCCATGAATCGGCATATGCGGGTCGCCCTAACAAAGCATGATGCGTGATGGGAAATCCACGACTTCAAACTCCAACTTCTCTCTTACGTAATTTTCTCGGGTTCAGAACTAGACGTCGAGATTGATCTTTCCCAATGGGTAGCTTGGCTTATCAGGTGTGATACCATGGAACCACGTGTCGAGTTGGTGTTAGATTTGCCAACAATATGTTCATCTTCCTCAATGTATCTGCGTACATAAGGTTTAAATTCTGCGCCTCCATCTATAAACACCAGTGAAACATCGAATCCTGCAATGACCAGCAGGCAAAATCAAAGCGCGATCGCCCGGTCGAGGAACTTGCTTGCGGATGGTCTGATATGGTGAAACCAATGTCCTGTCCCGACCAATTCAGGTACTCAACTCGTTGTAGGAGGCATTTTTTCAGCCATAAAAACTTACAGAAATTACTTTTTGAGCTATGTTGGATGTCCTCGCCTTCCGAATCATCGAGACCTCTCCATTGGTGTTGATGTAAGGACCGTTCATTGGAGCTGCACGCTATTCGCAAGCGATGTCGATTTTCGCCCGTGATTGCGGAGGAGGTGGCAGGTGGACCACACTCCTTGGCCCCGGGGTTTCTATTTGCTGCTGTGTGTTGACATGCCACTGCGTACCTATTCGAGTACTTGGAAAGTTCGACGGTCCTTACCGCAAATGTCCCAGCTGTCTCTTCCCGTTGTTGTCGAGGTAGATGTGCATTTGGCATGGT
>NC_061512.1:9077485-9108883 GCF_022539505.1 Lolium rigidum | reverse complement strand
TTTACCGCCATGGCAAAGACAAAGAAGAGAGCAGTCACTCTGGTGGCAAGGACGAAGAGGAGGCCGGTTCAAGCGATCGGCTTCGATATGATGATAAAGGTACAACAATGAAGATGGTATAGAGTCTTATAATGCTTTCAATATGTCTTTTATGTGAGTTTTGCTGTACTAGTTCATACTTGTGTTTGCTTTAAACACCTTGCTAGCCTAAACCTTGTATCGAGAGGGAATACTTCTCATGCATCCGAAATCCTTGAGCCAACCACTATGCCATTTGTGTCCACCATACCTACCTACTACATGGTATTTATCCGCCATTCCAAAGTAAATTGCTTGAGTGCTACCTTTAAAATTCCATCATTCACCTTTGCAATATATAGCTCATGGGACAAATAGCTTAAAAACTATTGTGGTATTGAATATGTACTTATGCACTTTATCTCTTATTAAGTTGCTTGTTGTGCGATAACCATGTTTCGGGGACGCCATCAACTATTCCTTGTTGAATATCATGTGAGTTACTATGCATGTCCGTCTTGTCTGAAGTAAGAGAGATCTACCACTTTAATGGTTGGAGCATGCATATTGTTAGAGAAGAACATTGGGCCGCTAACTAAAGCCATGAATCATGGTGGAAGTCTCAGTTTTGGACATATATCCTCAGTCTCATATGAGAATAATAATTGTTGCCACATGCTTATGCATTAAAGAGGAGTCCATTATCTGTTGTCCATGTTGTCCCGGTATGGATGTCTAAGTTGAGAATAATCAAAAGCGAGAAATCCAAAATGCGAGCTTTCTCCTTAGACCTTTGTACGAGCGGCATGGAGGTACCCCATTGTGACACTTGGTTAAAACATGTGCATTGCAAAGATCTGGTAGTCCAAGCTAATTAGGACAAGGTGCGGGCACTATTAGTATACTATGCATGAGGCTTGCAACTTGTAAGATATAACTTTCATAACTCATATGCTTTATTACTACCGTTGACAAAATTGTTTCATGTTTTCAAAATAAAAGCTCTAGCACAAATTTAGCAATCCATGCTTCCCTCTGCGAAGGGTCTTTCTTCTACTTTTATTGTTGAGTCAGTTTACCCATTTCCTTCTATCTAAAAAAGCAAACACTTGTGTTAACTGTGCATTGATTCCTACATACTTGCATATTGCACTTGTTATATTACTTTATGTTGACAATATCCAGAAGATATACACAAGACTGCATCCAGAGTACCAGGTTCAGTGGGCTTGTTTGAATATGTAGTCATGTTTGGACTGAAGAACGCTAGTGCAACGTACCAGAGAGCCATGAACTACATATTTCATGATCTGATCGGCAAACTGGTTGAGATCTACATTTACGACGTGGTGGTCAAGTATGTCTCTGTAGAGGGACACTTGGAGGATTTACGACGCATCCGGGACCGAACTAGGAAATTCGGACTAAGGATGAATCCAAAGAAGTGTGCATTTGGAGTGACGGCCGATCAATTCTTGGGCTTCTTGGGTCATGAACGCGGAATTGAGATCGGCCTAAAAAGTCAGGAGGAAGTGCGCACAATGAAGCCGCCTATCACGAAAAAGGAATTACAGTGTCAAATCGTGCAGAGAAGTTGAGAAGGCAAGGCGATATGATGAAAAGCTCTGCAACGGTTCTGCTCTGCCGTGACATGACCCTTCGAAGGAAAAGCATAATGATTTTGGAAATGTCATTTCCAAAACCAGGGGGGCATGTGTTATCACCAGAATTTGACCGGATCAGGGGTGGGCCGCGATTGAAGAAGGAGTTAAAGATTATATACGGAAGAAGTACATGAATCGGCCTTTTATACCAGTTGGGCTAAATTGCCCATGTATCTGTAACATATTAGATCGCATCTTAGTTTAGAAATTAGAGTTTTACCCGTGCACGGTTTAGTGCACGCCCACATTAGAAAGTCCCCTGGACTATAAATATGTATCTAGGGTTTATGGAATAAACAACAACAAACGTTCACCACAAACAAATCTCGGCGCATCGCCAACTCCTTCGTCTCGAGGGTTTCTACCGGTAAGCACCATGCTGCCTAGATCGCATCTTGCGATCTAGGCAGCAGAAGCCTATCCCGTTGTTCATGCGTTGCTCGTGCTGAAGCCTTTTTGATGGCGAGCAACGTAGTTATCTTAGGCATGTTAGGGTTAGCATTGTTCCTCGTATAATATGCTATCGTAGTGCGACCCTTGCATGTCTAGCCGCCCTTACACCTATCTTAGGTGTAGGGGCGGCACCCGCTTGATCACTATTTAGTAGATTCGATCCGTTACGGTTGCTCCTTGATTCTTCAAGGATTAGTTTAACATCTGCAATAGTTAGGCCTTACAAAGGGTTGGAGGATCCAGCGGCGTGTAGGGTGTAGTTTGCTAGCCCTAGACAGGACGTTCCGAGGATCAACCTCGTGTTGGTTTTTAGGCCCCGTCTAGGATCAGCTTACGATCACCGTACGCGAGCGCGAGGCCCAATCGTGAGTAGGATGATCCGATTATGCGGTGAAAACCCTAAATCGTCGTAGATCAGATTAGCTTTATCTTGATCAAGCGAGACCACCATATATTCGGACACCTTGTACGAATCATGGGTGGATCGGCTCTTTGAGCCGATTCACGAGATAACCCGAGAGCCGATTGAGGCTCGTATTTAACGTTTACGTGTGTGCCCCTGCAGAAACTAAGCGAGGCATCATCCACACCTTCCCGACCAGGTATAGGTCAGGTGGCACGCCCTGCGACAGCGATCGGGCGCGTGATCAGAAGGCTTTGCGGGCCGCCGCTCAGAGGGACTGGGGCCAGCCGCAGCCCTAGTTGTTCCCGGCTCTCCTGTGTTGCCAGTCGTTGCCCGACGGTGGGTTTCTGACGCCAACACTATTTTCACCGGAAGCATCCAGAACACACGAGAAGGACCAGAGGGGGGGCACTGGGCCCCCAGACCATAGGCCGGCGCGGCCCAGGCCCTGGCCGCGCCGCCCTATAGTGTCGTCGCCCCTTCAGCCCTCCTGCGCCGCCTTTCCGCCTATTTAAAGCCTCCGTCGCGAAAACCCTATTACGAAGAACCACGATACGGAAAACCTTCCAGAGCCGCCGCCATCGCGAAGCCAAGATCCGGGGGACAGGAGTCTCTGTCCCGGCACGCCGCCGGGGCGGGGAAGTGCCCCCGGAAGGCTTCTCCATCGACACCGCTGCCATCTCCACCGCCATCTTCATCACCGCTGCTGCTCCCATGAGGAGGGAGTAGTTCTCCATCGAGGCTCGGGGTTGTACCGGTAGCTATGTGGTTCATCTCTCTCCTATGTACTTCAATACAATAATCTCATGAGCTGCCTTACATGATTGAGATTCATATGATGATGCTTGTAATCTAGATGTCATTGTGCTAGTCAAGTGAGTTTTACTTATGTGATCTCCGGAGACTCCTTGTCCCACGTGTGTAAAGGTGACAGAGTGTGTGCACCGTGTGGGTCTCTTAGGCTATATTTCACGAATACTTACTCACCGTTATGAATGGCGTAGTGAAGTGCTTATTTATATCTCTTTATGATTGCAATGTGTTTTGTATCACAATTTATCTATGTGCTACTCTAGCAATGTTATTAAAGTAGTTTTATTCCTCCTACACGGTGTAATGGTGACAAGTGTGTGCATCCGTGTTAGTACTTGGCGTATGCTATGATCATGATCTCTTGTAGATTGTGAAGTTAACTATTGCTATGATAGTATTGATGTGATCTATTCCTCCTACATAGTGTGAAGGTGACAAGTGTGCATGATGTGTTAGTACTTGGTTTAGTCGTGTTGATCTTTCTTGCACTCTAAGGTTATTTAAATATGAACATTGAATTGTGGAGCTTGTTAACTCCGGCATTGAGGGTTCGTGTAATCCTACGCAATGTGTTCATCATCCAACAAGAGTGTAGAGTATGCATTTATCTATTATGTTAAGTGATCAATGTTGAGAGTGTCCACTAGTGAAAGTCTAATCCCTAGGCCTTGTTCCTAAATATCGCTATCGCTGCTTGTTTACTCGTTTTACTGCGTTACTATCGCTGCGTTACTACTCGCTACCATATTACCACCATCAACTACACGCCGTTACTACTCGCTCATATTCATTCATACCACCCGTATTTCACTATCTCTTCGCCGAACTAGTGCACCTATTAGGTGTGTTGGGGACACAAGAGACTTCTTGCTTTGTGGTTGCGGTGGTTGCATGAGAGGGATATCTTTGACCTCTTCCTCCCCGAGTTCGATAAACCTTGGGTGATCCACTTAAGGGAAACTTGCTGCTGTTCTACAAACCTCTCGCTCTTGGAGGCCCAACACTGTCTACAAGAATAGAAGCTCCCGTAGACATCAAGCACTTTTCCGGCGCCGTTGCCGGGGAGGAAAGGTAAAAAGGCACTCATACTCCGGTTCCGTGTAACAGTACTTTTCTCGGCGCCGTTGTGTTTGTGCTCGAAGCTATTTCCTTTAGATCCTGCAATTGCATCTTTTTGTTTCTTGTTTACACTAGTTTGGCATAATGGACAACAATGAGCTTCTTATTCTATTTCCCGATTTAAAACATGGATTGTTTGATGCGAAAATTAAAAAACCTATGAAATCTTATTTGCATGCTGGTAGTAATATTAGTATGAATGCCTTGAACACCATTGTTGATAATGATATAGAAAGTTCTAAGCTTGGGGAAGCTGGTTTTCATGATCTTTTTAGTCCCCCAAGCATTGAGGAGAAAATTTTCTTTGATGATACTTTGCCTCCTATTTATGATGATTATAATGATAGTGGTCTTTTGGTGCCACCTACTATGGAGAGTAAATTTTGTTGTGATTATACTATGCCTCCTACACTTGATGAGAATAATAATGATAGCTACTTTGTTGAATTTGCTCCCACTACAATTAATAAGAATGACTATGCTTATGTGGAGAGTAATAATTTTATGCATGAGACTCATGATAAGAATGCTTTATGTGATAGTTATATTGTTGAGTTTGCTCATGTTGCTACTGAAAGTTATTATGAGAGAGGAAAATATGGTTGTAGAAATTTTCATGTTACTAAAATGCCTCTCTATGTGCTGAAATTTTTGAAGCTACACTTGTTTTATCTTCCTATGCTTGTCACTTTGCTCTTCATGAACTTGTTTATCTACAAGGTTCCTATGCATAGGAAGCATGTTAGACTTAAATGTGTTTCGAATTTGCCTCATGATGCACTCTTTTGCTTCAAATACTATTTCTTGCGAGTGCATCATTAAAACTGCTGAGCCCATCTTAATGGCTAAAAAGAAAGAACTTCTTGGGAGATAACCCATGTGTTATTTTGCTACAGTACTTTGTTTTATATTTGTGTCTTGGAAGTTGTTTACTACTGTAGCAACCTCTCCTTATCTTAGTTTTATGTTTTGTTGTGCCAAGTAAAGTCTTTGATAGTAAAGTAAGTACTAGATTTGGATTACTCGCGCAGTTACAGATTTCTTTGTCTGTCACGAATCTGGGTCTATCTCCCTGTAGGTAGCTCAGAAAATTATGCCAATTTACGAGCATGATCCTCAGATATGTACGCAACTTTCATTCAATTTGAGCATTTTCGTTTGAGCAAGTCTGATGGCCTAATAAAATCCATCTTTACGGACTGTTCTGTTTTGACAGATTCTGTCTTTTATTTCGCATTGCCTCTTTTGCTATGTTGGATGAATTTCTTTGATCCATTAATGTCCAGTAGCTTTATGCAATGTCTAGAAGCGTTAAGAATGATTGTGTCACCTCTGAACATGTTAATTTTTATTATGCACTAACCCTCTAATGAGTTGTTTCGAGTTTGGTGTGGAGGAAGTTTTCAAGGATCAAGAGAGGAGTATGATGCAATATGATCAAGGAGAGTGAAAGCTCTAAGCTTGGGGATGCCCCGGTGGTTCACCCCTGCATATTCTAATAAGACTCAAGCGTCTAAGCTTGGGGATGCCTAAGGCATCCCCTTCTTCATCAACAACATTATCAGGTTCCTCCCCTGAAACTATATTTTTATTCCATCACATCTTATGTACTTTGCTTGGAGCGTCAGTTTGTTTTTGTTTTTGTTTTGTTTGAATAAAATGGATCCTAGCATTCACTTTATGGGAGAGAGACACGCTCCGCTGTAGCATATGGACAAATATGTCCTTAGGCTCTACTCATAGTATTCATGGCGAAGTTTCTTCTTCGTTAATTTGTTATATGGTTGGAATTGGAAAATGCTACATGTAGTAATTCTAAAATGTCTTGGATAATTTGATACTTGGCAATTGTTGTGCTCATGTTTAAGCTCTTGCATCATATACTTTGCACCCATTAATGAAAAAACACTTAGAGCTTGCTAATTTGGTTTGCATATTTGGTTTCTCTAGAGTCTAGATAACATCTAGTATTGAGTTTTGAACAACAAGGAAGACGGTATGGAGTCTTATAATGTTTACAATATGTCTTTTATGTGAGTTTTGCTGTACCGTTCATCCTTGTGTTTGTTTCAAATAACCTTGCTAGCCTAAACCTTGTATCGAGAGGGAATACTTCTCATGCATCCAAAATCCTTGAGCCAACCACTATGCCATTTGTGTCCACCATACCTACCTACTACATGGTATTTATCCGCCATTCCAAAGTAAATTGCTTGAGTGCTACCTTTAAAATTCCATCATTCACCTTTGCAATATATAGCTCATGGGACAAATAGCTTAAAAACTATTGTGGTATTGAATATGTACTTATGCACTTTATCTCTTATTAAGTTGCTTGTTGTGCGATAACCATGCTTACGGGGACGCCATCAACTATTCTTTGTTGAATATCATGTGAGTTTCTATGCATGTCCGTCTTGTCCGAAGTAAGAGAGATCTACCACCTTAATGGTTGGAGCATGCATATTGTTAGAGAAGAACATTGGGCCGCTAACTAAAGCCATGATTCATGGTGGAAGTTTCAGCTTTGGACATATATCCTCAATCTCATATGAGAATAATAATTGTTGTCACATGCTTATGCATTAAAGAGGAGTCCATTATCTCGTTGTCCATGTTGTCCCGGTATGGATGTCTAAGTTGAGAATAATCAAAAGCGAGAAATCCAAAATGCGAGCTTTCTCCTTAGACCTTTGTACAGGCGGCATGGAGGTACCCCATTGTGACACTTGGTTAAAACATGTGCATTGCAAAGATCCGGTAGTCCAAGCTAATTAGGACAAGGTGCGGGCACTATTAGTATAGTATGCATGAGGCTTGCAACTTGTAGGATATAATTTACATAACTCATATGCTTTATTACTACCGTTGACAAAATTGTTTCATGTTTTCAAAATAAAAGCTCTAGCACAAATATAGCAATCGATGCTTTCCTCTTTGAAGGACCATTCTCTTTACTTTTATGTTGAGTCAGCTTCACCTATTTCTCTCCACCTCAAGAAGCAAACACTTGTGTGAACTGTGCATTGATTCCTACATACTTGCATATTGTACTTGTTATATTACTCTATGTTGACAATTATCCATGAAATATACATGTTACAAGTTGAAAGCAACCGCTGAAACTTAATCTTCCTTTGTGTTGCTTCAATACCTTTACTTTGATTTATTGCTTTATGAGTTAACTCTTATGCAAGACTTATTGATGCTTGTCTTGAAGTACTATTCATGAAAAGTCTTTGCATTATGATTCACTTGTTTACTCATGTCATTACCATTGTTTTGATCGCTGCACTCATTACATATGTTTACAAATAGTATGATCAAGGTTATGATGGCATGTCACTTCAGACATTATCTTTGTTATCGTTTTACCTGCTCGGGACGAGCAGAACTAAGCTTGGGGATGCCGATACGTCTCCGACGTATCGATAATTTCTTATGTTCCATGTCATATTATTGATGATTCCTACATGTTATATGCACACTTTATGTCATATTCGTGCATTTTCTGGAACTAACCTATTAACAAGATGCCGAAGTGCCAGTCCCTGTTTTCTGCTGTTTTTGGTTTCAGAAATCCTAGTAACGAAATATTCTCGGAATCGGACGAAATCAAGACCCGGGTTCCTATTTTCACCGGAAGCATCCGGAACACACGAGAAGGACCGGAGGGGGCACTCGGGCCCCCGGACCATAGGCCGGCGCGGCCCAGGCCCTGGCCGCGCCGCCCTATAGTGTCGTCGCCCCTTCAGCCCTCCTGCGCCGCCTTTCCGCCTATTTAAAGCCTCTGTCGCGAAAACCCTATTACGAAGAACCACGATACGGAAAACCTTCCAGAGCCGCCGCCATCGCGAAGCCAAGATCTGGGGGATAGGAGTCTCTGTCCTGGCACGCCGCCGGGGCGGGGAAGTGCCCCCGGAAGGCTTCTCCATCGACACCGCTGCCATCTCCACCGCCATCTTCATCACCGCTGTTGCTCCCATGAGGAGGAGTAGTTCTCCATCGAGGCTCGGGGCTGTACCGGTAGCTATGTGGTTCATCTCTCTCCTATGTACTTCAATACAATAATCTCATGAGCTGCCTTACATGATTGAGATTCATATGATGATGCTTGTAATCTAGATGTCATTGTGCTAGTCAAGTGAGTTTTACTTATGTGATCTCCGGAGACTCCTTGTCCCACGTGTGTAAAGGTGACGAGTGTGTGCACCGTGTGGGTCTCTTAGGCTATATTTCACGGAATACTTACTCACCGTTATGAATGGCGTAGTGAAGTGCTTATTTATATCTCTTTATGATTGCAATGTGTTTTGTATCACAATTTATCTATGTGCTACTCTAGCAATGTTATTAAAGTAGTTTTATTCCTCCTACACGGTGTAATGGTGACAGTGTGTGCATCCGTGTTAGTACTTGGCGTATGCTATGATCATGATCTCTTGTAGATTGTGAAGTTAACTATTGCTATGATAGTATTGATGTGATCTATTCCTCCTACATAGTGTGAAGGTGACAGTGTGCATGCTGTGTTAGTACTTGGTTTAGTCGTGTTGATCTTTCTTGCACTCTAAGGTTATTTAAATATGAACATTGAATTGTGGAGCTTGTTAACTCCGGCATTGAGGGTTCATGTAATCCTACGCAATGTGTTCATCATCCAACAAGAGTGTAGAGTATGCATTTATCTATTCTGTTAAGTGATCAATGTTGAGAGTGTCTGTTGACGTCAGAAACCCACTGGCGGGCAGAGACGGGCAACACCGTAGAGCCGGGAACAACTAGGGCTGCGGCTGGCCCTAGTCCCTCTGAGCGACGGCCCGCAAAGCCTCCTGGTCGCACGCACCGATGTTTATCACAAGGGCGTGCCACCTGACCTATACCTGGTCGGGAAGGTGTGGATGATGCCTCGCTTAGTTTCCTGCAGGGCACACACGTAAACGTTAAATACGAGCCTCGATCGGCTCTCGGGTTATCCCGTGAATCGGCTCAAAGAGCCGATCCACCCATGATTCAGACGAGGTGTCCGAATATATGGTGGTCCTGCTTGATCAAGGTAAAGCTAATGAGATCTACGACGATGTGGGGTTTTCACCGCATAATCGGATCATCCTACTCCAGGTTGGGCCTCGCGCTCGCGCACGGTAACCATAAGCCGATCCTAGACAGGGCCTAAAAACCAACACGAGGTTGATCCCCGGAACATCCTTTCTAGGGCTAGCAAACGTCACCCTACACGCCGCTGGATCCTCCCCCCCTTTGTAAGGCCTAACTATTGCAGATATTAAACTAATCCTTGTAGAACAAGGAGCAATCGTAACGGATCAGATCTACTAAACTATGATCAAGCGGGGTGCCGCCCCTACACCCAAGATAGGCGTAAGGGCGGCTAGACATGCAAGGGTCGCACTACGAAAGCATGAAGCATGAAGAACAATGCTAACCCTAACATGTCTAAGATAACTATGTTGCTCGCCATCAAAAAGGCTTCGTCACGAGCAACGCATGAACAACGTAGGCAGGCTTGGCTCGCCTAGATCGCAAGATGCGATCTAGGCAGCATGATGCTTACCGGTAGAAACCCTCGAGACGAAGGAGTTGGCGATGCGCCGAGATTTGTTTGTGGTTGAACGTTGGTTGTTGTTTATTCCATAAACCCTAGATACATATTTATAGTCCAGGGGACTTTCTAATGTGGGCGTGCACCAAACCGTGCACGAGATAAATTCTAACTTCTAAACTAAGATGCGATCTAATATGTTACAAATACACGGGCAATTAAGCCCAACTTGGTATAAAAGGCCGATTCACGTATTCCTTCTATATATATATTTCTTCACGTCCATCTTGATCGCGGCCCACATCTGACTCGGTCAAATTCCGGTGATAACACATGCCCCCCTGGTTTTGGAAATGACATTTCCAAAAGCATGATATTCCTCTCCCATCGGGTCATGTCGTGGCAGAGCCGTTGCAGTATCCTTCATCATGATGCCCTACTTTCTCAACTTCTCCGCGTGACCTGGCAGTTTTTAGGCACCACTTCCTCGGAAACTGCCGTGGCATTGAATTTCCACTATATCCCCTTTTATTTAACCGCTATGAACAGTTCTGCTCTGCATCTCCTTCGCATTAGCAGTCCAAAAGCCCTCCTGCGCCACCATGTCTTCTTCCTCCTCTGCTCCATCGGATCCTTCCAGCCAATCCTCCACGTCCCGTGAGCCGACGCCGGAGTACAACCCGGCGGAGGTCCATGCGGCCAACACCCGTCGCGCCATTGCGGCCGGGGAGGAGTCAGACCATGACTTCTCCATCTGGTCCGAGGACGACCAGTCCTCGACGGACGGAGAGCGACCTCCGCTTCCTCGCCGACGGGGAATCGGAGGAGGAGAGCGATGACGATCGCTTCTCCTGGGATGACTTCACCTCCTCCGAGGGGGTGGAGGAGGAGGAAGAGGAGGAGGAGGACGACGACGACAGCCCCTCCGACGAGCCGCCGGCCAAGCGGTTCTGCCCCTGGCCGGGCAACCTTAGCGACTTCGACAGCGATGAGGACGACGCTGACGAAGAAGACGAGGACAATGAGGGCCCGGTCGGCGGCCATTGGAGCGACGACGAGCCCGCCGGGAGCAGCGCCGACAGCGGCGACGACGGCGATGACGAGGGCAGTGACGGCCCGTAGATAGGACCTCTAGCATAGGGCCAGTAGTAGTAGATGGGGCAATGTATCCCCTAGTATTTCCTTCTGAGAGCAATCAGCTCCTTGATGTAAGAAATCCCGCCTATTAATGAAGAACTTTTCCCCAATTCGATTCTGCCGATTTCTTTTGAGCTTAATTTAGCCGATTCCCCCTCATACTGACCTTGCCGATGCGTCCCCTTTGCCAATGCGTAATGAGCCGATAGCAACGCATCGGTCCTTCGACGTTTACCCTTCCATTCTTCAACTGATGATTCTCTTTCCGGTAGATACTGTGGGACTTCCAAGAGAGCCCTTAAATTTCTCCCACCAGTTTCAGAGATCCTTCTTAGCGAGCGCTCATCGTTTTGTGAAGAAGGTTGCAACGGAGATCAGCCGATGGTACCCCAATCGGTTCCTCAATAGAGCATCTACCAGGCCTGTTGCCCCCCGAGTCTCAGCCAAGGCAAAACAGAGACAAGGATACGCAAATTAGCTGTATGGACCTGGGCTTGATCGTGTGCGGGGAAGTTCCTTATGCAGAGCCAGCCGATTTGAACATAAATCGGCTTCTCAAAGCAGAGAGCTTTCAAGGTGAGCTGCCCCCCGAGCTTCTTCAGTTCTTGCCGGCCAGATCGGCTCCATCCTTGACCTGATCGCGTACGTCCAGGCTGCTCTTGGCCTTTGCCCTTGAAGAGAGGATCCGAGCTCTTACACTACTCCATTGAGGAGTTCTTCCATTAGTGCTCCATTGACCCTCTGATCGTAACAGTTATTCCTCTTGAGTCGATGGCCATACATCGGCTTTTATATCCTTAAGTCGATGCCTGCTGCATCGGCTATGCTCGAAAATTTTCGAATTTTCAGAAAAAAAAATTTTGTTTTTTTTACGGCCGACTAGCGCATCGGCCCCCATATTCCGATACCCATCACCAAAGGATGAGACGCTTCCATTGCATATCCTCGTGTTCTATCCACCTGGGTGCCCCCCCGAGCCGATTCTGTCAAGAGAATTGATGATATCGGCTCTGTTGGATAACATGTCGAACCCAGGCAGAATGGATGGTGAGGATAATTTTGGCCGATTGCTGGAATCGGCCTCCATGTTGCTTGTTCGATGAAAGGTTTTGTAATGTCCCTTCATGAATTTTTGGGGCCGATCACAAGGATCAGCCTCGCCATGTTTGCTCCTTGACGTGCTCTTGCTACTCGTTCAGGCCGGTAGACAAAACCAGCCCAATCTCTGACTTTATTATGTTGGTGCGCTTGCTGTCGTCCACCTTGGATGTATCGTGTGATCGTGGAGCGCTAAGTGTCGTCGGAAGAACGAGCACCATGTTTGTGCCAGCCGATGTTTCATCATCGGCTTTCCTTTGCTTGGGGCGCCACTCCATTTTCCGTGGACGACCCTCTTCATCCAGGGTTCGATGAACCCTTGCAGCCAGATCAGGTCTTGCCTTCCTCAATGTATGCAAGTATAACCTCTCGGCTTCTTCCAGGCCGCGCAATCGTTGAACCCTGCGTTTCTGGGAACGGCTGAGTCCGTCGGGGCACCACCTTGGCCGGTGGTACCTGTCTTCTTCTTCTCCCTCGTCTTCTGAATCTTCGAGATCTTCCAACCGAGGGGACTCAGCTCGTTTGCTCTGCGGCGGGAGAGGTCCTAAGCGCTCGAACACGGACACGTTGGCTGCCTCCTTCTTCTCTTCCGGTTGCATTCTGGGCAATTGCCGATTGTTGGCAATCGGCTCATTCCTGAATCCCAGCGAGTGCTCGAAGAAAGGACAATCCAGATGCCTATCCTCGTCGTCTCGCTCCTTTGCCTTTCCCTTGGCACAACGCTCGTGCTCCTCCTCATCGCGATTATGCCGACGATGTCTTCGGCTTCTCTAGCCGGACGATCTCTTTCATCATCATCGCTGGACCGTCGGCGTTGGTCGTACTCGACTCACATACTTGTTGAGGAGGTGATCGGAGAGAGGTCGCTGATATCTTATGTTCTTCACTTCTCCCTCTGTTACGTAGCGCTTGCCGTCTTGGCGGAGCCGATCGCATGGAGCGGCTTCCTCTGTTTCTTTGCTATGAGAGCAGCTGCCCTCATCTCCATCCTTGCCAGCGTGGTGTCCAAGATCTACCATGTTGATATTGCACAGGAAACCCGGCTGCACCCCGCATGGCAAGCATACTCCACCATGTTTACGGCGGGAAAGGGGTGTGTGTCGACCTTCATGGCGTATTGGTTGAAAATCAACCGTCCGTTTTCTATCGCCGCTTGGATGTGCCGACGCCACACCCGGCGTCGTTGGTGGCATGGGAGAGCGAGTTATGCCATTTGCGTATGGCTTTCCATTCAGCTCTTGCGCCGTGGGGAATTTGAGACCTTCAGGTATCTTCAACCGCTTTCCTTGAGTAGGAGGTCGGAGATTTGCTCAGTCTTGGTCACGTCAAAATCAAATCCCCCGGGCGGGCCTCGGTGGCTTTACCCATTTGCGGGACACGGGGTTCCTCCCCGAGTCCACTCAGCCATCGCTACTTCTTGGTCTCCCGCAGGAACTTCGTCTTCCTCTCGCATCGACCAGGGCTACCGCACGCTTGAACTTGTCTTGGTACAGGTCCGGGTGGCGCTGTTCATATGCTGAAAGTTTCTGAACCACGTGCGCCAGCGAGGGATAATCTGCTTGGGAGGCCATGTCCTTGAGCTGTGTTGCAAGGCCTGCTACTGCCAACTCGACTGCTTCCTTTTCAGTTATACGAACCGAAAAGCATCGGTTCCTAATGGTCCTGAAGCGCTGGATGTATTCTGTCACAGTTTCTCCGCGCTTCTGACGTAGTTGTGCTAGATCGGCAATGCTAGACTCGGAAGCTTCTGAATGATACTGCTCATGGAACTGCTCTTCCAACTGCTTCCAAGTTTGGATGGAGTTCGGTGGTAGCGATGTGTACCACCCGAAAGCCGATCCTGTGAGGGACTGTGAGAAGAACCTCACGCGCAACTCGTCCGACGCTGAGATCGTGCCCAGCTGTGTCAAATATCGGCTCACATGCTCGATGGAGCTGGACCCGTCTGATCCACTGAACTTTGTGAAGTCCGGGAGCCGATATTTAGGTGGCAGCGGGATCAGTTCGTAGCTGTTGGGGTACGGCTTGGTGTAGCCGAACGCCTTCCTTTTCGGCATCATACCGAACCGATCTTCAAGAATTGTACAAATCTGATCCGCTCGTGATGGCTGAAGGTGTCGAACCCTCGAAGATTCGCCGGGGTGGCATACTTAACCAGCCATGCTTGTTTTTCTGGTTCTAAGCCAACTGCAGGAGCTGGGCTTTGGAGGTTTGTCGGGGCGGCGTACTTAGTCAGCCACGACTGCTTCTCAGGATCGGCTCCTGACGTTCCTCCTGCCGTTCCAGAGGCCCCTGATATTGCAGCCTGGTTCGAGAGTGCCCAGGCGTTGCAGTCCGGTACGTATGCGCACGAGTATCCGTGCGGGACCTCCTTAGGTGGCTCAGGTAGGAATTGGTAGTCACTAGGATCACCACCAACCTTGTAGACGACGTATGCCGATGAGTTCGGCAGTTCCGGTGCTACCCATGCGAACGGCTGGGGCTGGAGCGGCATCTCTCCTTTGAAAGTCCCCAGAGCCGGTCCCGACGGGGAGTACCGGTGACTCATGATTTCCTGGACGACGCGCAGAGCGACACGCTCCAAGGTGTTCACCAGGCTCTCAGAGTGGCGGTGCAGCGAATGAGCCACCATGTAGTTGATCTCCCGCCGCAGCGACCTGGTGCGTTCTTCTGACGGGGCGGACAGGTCCACTCCATCGAGCGCGCCTTCAGGTGTGAAACCCTTCCACCTGACGCCATGGGAGCGGGTTCGGTGGAAGGAGCCGATGAGTTCGGCTTCGAGGGTTGCCTTGATCTCGTCATGCTTCTTCTTGAGCTCATCAGGCAGATCCGCATATGTGACCGGAGTATCTTCCGCCATCTCGGATGTAGATGGCGATGTCGTGGATGTCGTCGGCGGTCCCACCGGGCGTGCCAGAATGTGTTGACGTCAGAAACCCACTGGCGGGCAGAGACGGGCAACACCGTAGAGCCGGGAACAACTAGGGCTGCGGCTGGCCCTAGTCCCTCCTCGAGCGACGGCCCGCAAAGCCTCCCGGTCGCACGCACCGATGTTTATCACAAGGGCGTGCCACCTGACCTATACCTGGTCGTGAAGGTGTGGATGATGCCTCGCTTAGTTTCTCCGTAGGCACACACGTAAACGTTAAATACGAGCCTCGATCGGCTCTCGAGTTATCTCGTGAATCGGCTCAAAGAGCCGATCCACCCATGATTCGCACGAGGTGTCCGAATATATGGTGGTCCTGCTTGATCAAGGTAAAGCTAATGAGATCTACGACGATGTGGGGTTTTCACCGCATAATCGGATCATCCTACTCCAGAGTTGGGCCTCGCGCTCGCGCACGGTGACCGTAAGCCGATCCTAGACAAGGCCTAAAAACCAACACGAGGTTGATCCTCGGAACATCCTTTCTAGGGCTAGCAAACGCCACCCTACACGCCGCCGGATCCTCCCCCCTTTGTAAGGCCTAACTATTGCGGATATTAAACTAATCCTTGTAGAACAAGGAGCAACCGTAACGGATCAGATCTACTAAACTATGATCAAGGGGTGCCGCCCCTACACCCAAGATAGGTGTAAGGGCGGCTAGACATGCAAGGGTCGCACTACGAAAGCATGTAAGCATGAAGAACAATGCTAACCCTAACATGTCTAAGATAACTACGTTGCTCGCCATCAAAAAGGCTTCGATACGAGCAACGCATGAACAACGTAGGCAGGCTTGTGCTGCCTAGATCGCAAGATGCGATCTAGGCAGCATGATGCTTACCGGTAGAAACCCTCGAGACGAAGGAGTTGGCGATGCGCCGAGATTTGTTTGTGGTTGAACGTTGGTTGTTGTTTATTCCATAAACCCTAGATACATATTTATAGTCCAGGGGACTTTCTAATGTGGGCGTGCACCAAACCGTGCACGAGATAAATTCTAACTTCTAAACTAAGATGCGATCTAATATGTTACAAATACACGGGCAATTAAGCCCAACTTGGTATAAAAGGCCGATTCACGTATTCCTTCTATATATATATATTTCTTCACGTCCATCTTGATCGCGGCCCACATCTGACTCGGTCAAATTCCGGTGATAACAGTGTCCACTAGTGAAAGTCTAATCCCTAGGCCTTGTTCCTAAATACTGCTATCGCTGCTTGTTTACTGTTTTACTGCGTTACTACTGCTGCGTTACTACTGCTACCATATTACCACCATCAACTACACGCTGTTACTACTGCTCATATTCATTCATACCACCTGTATTTCACTATCTCTTCGCCGAACTAGTGCACCTATTAGGTGTGTTGGGGACACAAGAGACTTCTTGCTTTGTGGTTGCGGGGTTGCATGAGAGGGATATCTTTGACCTCTTCCTCCCTGAGTTCGATAAACCTTGGGTGATCCACTTAAGGGAAACTTGCTGCTGTTCTACAAACCTCTGCTCTTGGAGGCCCAACACTGTCTACAAGAATAGAAGCTCCCGTAGACATCACAGGCTGACTATCCTCGAGATATATAACTCAGCGAGTCTCGGTCCTTGATAGGTGGTTTTGACGGGGATGAAGTGGGCGACTTTGGTCAGTCTGTCGATCACTACCCAAATGGAATCATTCCCTTTACTAGATTTGGGCAGTCCGGTGATGAAGTCCATTCCTACGGAATCCCACTTCCATTCGGGAATCTGTAGGGGTTGCAACAGTCCTGCGGGGCGTTGATGTTCTGCTTTGACTCTTTGACAGATGTCACACTTGGCGATGTAGCTTCCAATTTCTCTCTTCATTCCATGCCACCAAAATTGTTCCTTCAAATCCTGGTACATCTTGGTTCCTCCGGGGTGAATGGAGTATAGGGTGTCGTGAGCTTCTTTCAGGATAACTTGCTTCAACTCTGAGTCTGATGGCACACAAAGGCGCTTGTTATACCATAGCACTCCTTCTTCATCTACGGTGAATCCCGGTGCTTTTCCGGCGGCTATTTGGTTCTTGATCCCCTCAATGCTAGCATTTCCTTTCTGAGCTTCCTTGATCTGACTAATCAGGGTGGGTTGGAGTTCAATGCTGGCGAGGTATCCTTCGCTAACCAGTTCAAGTCTAAACTGTTCAAACTCTTCATACAGGCTGGGTTGCTCGATTGCTAACATGGAGTTTAACTGACACGGCAGTCTACTCAGAGCGTCCGCTACCACATTGGCCTTGCCGGGGTGATAGTGGATTTCCATGTCGTAATCCTTGATTAACTCTATCCATCTGCGCTGCCTCATATTCAGCTCCTTCTGCGTGAAGATATACTTCAGGCTCTTGTGATTCGAGTAAATTTCGCATCGATTACCCATGAGGTAATGACGCCATACTTTCAGTGCTAAAACCACGGCTGCTAGCTCTAAGTCATGGGTTGGATAGTTCTGTTCATGCTGCTTCAGCTGTCTTGACAGGTAAGATATCACTTTGCCCTCTTGCATTAGCACACATCCAAGACCAATCTTGGAGGCGTCACAGTACACATCAAATGGCTTGGTAATGTCCGGCATAACTAGTATTGGGGTTGTTGTCAATCTTAGCTTGAGCTGTTGAAAGCTCTCTTCACACTTGTCGGTCCATTCGAACTTCCGGTCCTTCTTCAACAATTGTGTCATCGGTCTTGCTATGGTCGAGAATCCTTCAACGAATCGGCGGTAATATCCCGCCAATCCGAGAAATGCACGGACTTCGGTGTGAGTGGTTGGGGCTTTCCATTCTTCAACAGTCTTGATTTTTGTGGGGTCAACGGCAATTCCTTCGGCTGACAAGATATGACCCAAGAATCCTACTTCTTTCAACCAGAACTCACACTTGCTGAACTATGCATACAAATGATGCTCCCGAAGGGTATCTAGAACTACTTCCAAATGTTGCTCATGTTCTTCTTCGGACTTGGAGTAGATGAGGATGTCGTCGATGAAGACAACGACAAACTTGTCCAGGAAGTTCATGAAGATCTTATTCATGAGATTCATGAAGTAAGCGGGGGCATTGGTCAATCCAAATGACATGACATTGTACTCGTACAATCCATATCTGGTGGTAAAGGCAGTTTTGGGGATATCGGTGGCACGAATCTTCAGCTGATGGTATCCTGTCCGCAGATCAATCTTCGAGAATACTTGGGCTCCGGTCAGCTGATCAAACAGATCTTCTATCTTGGGCAACGGGTATTTGTTCTTGATGGTGACATCGTTGAGCTTACGATAGTCCGTAACCAAACGAGTGGCACCGTCCTTCTTGTCCACAAACAAAACTGGGGATCTCCATGGTGACGCACTTGGTTGAATCAGACCTTTGAATAGCATATCATCCAGTTGCTTCTTCAGTTCCACTAACTCTGCCGGGTTCATGCTATAGGCTCTCTGGGCTATAGGTCCGGTTCAAGGGATTAACTCGATGATAAACTCGATATCCCGATCTGGGGGCATACCGGGTAGATCATCCGGAAACACATCAGGATATCGACAAACGACCCTGATCTGATCCAAAGTGGGTTTGGCTAGACTTTGGTTGCAGGTAAACTTTCTGGGCATCTTTTCAGATATGTGTTCGACTATTATTCCGGTACTACTAGTCATGGTGATGGCCTTCTTGGCACAATCAATCAGTCCATGATGTCTCGCCATCCAGTCCATCCCCAGGACTACTTCCAAACCTTTGGCTCCCAGAACAATCAAATTTGCATAAAATTCTATTTCATGAATTCTGATGGGCACATCTTTGCAAATTTTTCTAGCTTTAGTTGTTGATCCAGGTATTTGAACTATCATGACATGCTTCAAGCTGATGGGTTGAATCTTACTAGTGCATGCAAAATCTTCGGTAATGAATGAATGCGATGCTCCGAATCAAACAAAGCACTCTTGCGGGTATTGAGTTAACGAGAGAACATACCCAAGCACAACATCCGGGGCTTCCTGAGCTTCTTCTGCATTCATGTGGTAGAGGCGGCCATTGCGGTTGTTCGGGTTGTTGGGGGCGAACTTCTTGTTGGTGGTGACACGACGCTGCTGCTGCGCAGGGCCTGAGGTGTTGGCGGCAGTCTTGGCGAGCTTCTTGGGGCACTCATAGGAGAAGTGTCCCGCCACTCCGCACTCATAGCAGTTGTAGGTGGACTTGTCCTTGGGGGTGATGGGGACAGCATTGCTCCCAGTCCTTGGAGCGGTGTTGGAGTTGTTGTTGGGGGCGCGGGGTGGAGCGCGGTTGAAGTTGTTGTTGTTGTTGTTGTTGTTGTGGTTGTTGTGGTTGTTGTGGCCTCCTGACCTGGGGTTTCCTCCACTCCGGTTCTGATAACTCGGACGTGGATTCTGCATCGGGGGCTTGTTGTTCCTTGGGGCGAACCCTCCACTTGAGCTGGGGCGATACTTGTGGTTATTGCTGGGCCCACTCTGGTTCATCATGCGGCGCTTGCGGTTCTCGTTGGCTTGGTGTATCTTCCCCTCCATTTGAATGGCGGAGTCAACGAGGGCTTCTAAGTCAGCAAAGGGGATATTGATCAGCACAGTCTGCATCTCATCGTGCAGTCCATTCAGAAACCTCTCCTTCCTCTTCTCGACGGTATCCGTCTCATCCGGGGCGTACCTTGACAAAGTGAGAAACTTGTCGCGGTATTCCACCACGGTCATCCTGCCCTGCTTCAGTTCCCTGAACTCATCTCTCATCTTCTTGATCAGGCCCGGGGGCACATGATACTTGCTAAACTTGAGTTTAAAGTCCTCCCAAGTCATCATTTGCCCCGCATTCAATGCGCGAGCACTTGTCCACCAGGCACGTGCAGGTCCAGCCAGATAGTGGGTGGCGAACAACACCTTCTCGTTGTCCTCCACTCCGGCAACCTCGAGATTGTTCTCCATGGTTTGGAGCCAATCATCCGCATCGAGGGGTTCCTCCGTCTTGCTGAACACCGGTGGGTTGGTGTTTTGGAAGTTCTTCAGCTTCGACCCTGGGTGGTCGTGGTTTCCGTGGCCTTGATTGCCCTGAGCAATCTGTTGAAGTGCAGCTAAGTTGGCTTGGCGGTCAGCTCTCTCAGCTTCTCTCTCTGTCATCATCTGTTGCAGCATTTGCAGCATTGCGGTTTCGCTGCGAGTTGGGGGTGCCATCTGAACAGTGATAGGGATCATGAGATGAGAGGGAAATTTCTATGGCTCATTTTGGGATAAAATTTCACACAACTTAAAACTTGATTCATAAGTAGTAATAATATTACACACACACAAACATAGTCATGGAGGTAGCAAATATTACAAGCCAAATGTTCCGGAGGGTTTGAAGAACCCTTTCAACCAACTACGATACATGGGGCGGGTACAAAGGACCGATACATAACACGGGACGCAAGTGCTCGGACGGGACTACTCGCCATCGACGTTGATAGGGTAGACGTTGTCTACCCCGGCAGCAAGGTGCTCGTGGCCATCCTCGTAAGGGTGGAACTCCAGGTCGTCGTCTTCCTCCTCCTCGTAGTCGTCGTCGTTGCTGACGTAGGAGTAGCCGTCCCCCTGAATGTTCTCCCCTTCACCTTCGTCCTCCAGCTCCAGGATCTGTTCAGCTTGGGTGGCGATGGTCGCTTTCAGAGTGGCGGTCCTGGCCTTGAGGCGGTTGATGGCGTAGTCCTTCTTCTGGTTGGCGCGGCGGAGAGCCCTGCGCTCCGCGGCGATAACCCTGATGGTGTCTGCTTGCTGCGCCAACTGGATGTGAGTGTGGTTGGCGTATTCGCGGGAGTTGTCGAGGTCGATGCGGGTCTCATTCAACATGAAGTCGAGATGATCCACATGGTGGCGAAGTTGCGGGTGCGACGGCAGCACTTTGTTTTATATTTGAGTCTTGGAAGTTGTTTACTACTGTAGCAACCTCTCCTTATCTTAGTTTTATGTTTTGTTGTGCCAAGTAAAGTCTTTGATAGTAAGGTTCATACTAGATTTGGATTACTGCGCAGAACCAGATTTCTTTGCTGTCACGAATCTGGGCCTAATTCTCTCGTAGGTAACTCGGAAAATTATGCCAATTTACGTGAGTGATCCTCAGATATGTACGCAACTTTCATTCAATTTGGGCATTTTCATTTGAGCAAGTCTGGTGCCATTTTAAAATTCGTCTTTACGAACTGTTCGTTTTGACAGATTCTGCCTTTTATTTCGCATTGCCTCTTTTGCTATGTTGGATGAATTTCTTTAATCCATTAATGTCCAAGTAGCTTTATGCAATGTCCGGAAGTGTTAAGAATGATTATGTCACCTCTGAACATGTTAATTTTTATTGTGCACTAACCCTCTAATGAGTTGTTTCGAGTTTGGTGTGGAGGAAGTTTTCAAGGATCAAGAGAGGAGTATGATGCAATATGATCAAGGAGAGTGAAAGCTCTAAGCTTGGGGATGCCCCGGTGGTTCACCCTGCATATATTAAGAAGACTCAAGCGTCTAAGCTTGGGGATGCCCAAGGCATCCCCTTCTTCATCGACAACATTATCAGGTTCCTCCCTTGAAACTATATTTTTATTCAGTCACATCTTATGTACTTTGCTTGGAGCGTCTGTTTGTTTTTGTTTTTGTTTTTGTTTGAATAAAATGGATCCTAGCATTCATTGTGTGGGAGATAGACATGCTCCGCTGTTGCATATGGACAAATATGTCCTTAGGCTTTACTCATAGTATTCATGGCGAAGGTTGAATCTTCTTCGTTAAATTGTTATATGGTTGGAATTGGGAAATGCTACATGTAGTAATTCTAAAATGTCCTTAATAATTTGATACTTGGCAATTGTTGTGCTCATGTTTAAGCTCTTGCATCATATACTTTGCACCCATTAATTAAGAAATACATAGAGCTTGCTAAAATTTGGTTTGCATATTTGGTCTCTCTAAAGTCTAGATAATTTCTAGTATTGAGTTTTGAACAACAAGGAAGACGGTGTAGAGTCTTATAATGTTTACAATATGTATTTTATGTGAGTTTTGCTGCACCGTTCATCCTTGTGTTTGTTTCAAATAACCTTGCTAGCCTAAACCTTGTATCGAGAGGGAATACTTCTCATGCATCCAAAATCCTTGAGCCAACCACTATGCCATTTGTGTCCACCATACCTACCTACTACATGGTATTTCTCCGCCATTCCAAAGTAAATTTCTTGAGTGCTACCTTTAAATTTCCATCATTCGCCTTTACAATATATAGCTCATGGGACAAATAGCTTAAAAACTATTGTGGTATTGAATATGTACTTATGCACTTTATCTCTTATTAAGTTGCTTGTTGTGCGATAACCATGTTCCTAGGGACGCCATCAACTACTCTTTGTTGAATATCATGTGAGTTGCTATGCATGTCCGTCTTGTCTGAAGTAAGGGATATTTACCACTCATTTAATGGTTAGAGCAAGCATATTGTTAGAGAAGAACATTGGGCCGCTAACTAAAGCCATGAACCATGGTGGAAGTTTCAGTTTTGGACATATATCCTCAATCTCATATGAGAACATTAATTGTTGTTAAATGCTTATGCATTAAAGAGGAGTCCATTATCTGTTGTCTATGTTGTCCCGGTATGGGTGTCTAAGTTGAAGAATTATCAAAAGCGAGAAATCCAATGCGAACTTTCTCCTTAGACCCTTGTACAGCGGCATAGAGGTACCCCTTTGTGACACTTGGTTGAAACATATGCTATGCAATGATAATCCGTGTTAATCCAAGCTATTTAGGACAAGGTGCGGGCACTATTAGTATACTATGCATGAGGCTTGCAACTTGTAAGATATAATTTACATAACTCATATGCTTTATTACTACCGTTGACAAAATTGTTTCATGTTTTCAAAACCAAAGCTCTAGCACAAATATAGCAATCGATGCTTTCCTCTTTGAAGGACCATTCTTTTACTTTTATGTTGAGTCAGTTCACCTATCTCTTTCCACCTCAATAAGCAAACACTTGTGTGAACTGTGCATTGATTCCTACATACTTGCATATTGCACTTGTTATATTACTTTACATTGACAATATCCATGAGATACACATGTTATAAGTTGAAAACAACCGCTGAAACTTAATCTTCCTTTGTGTTGTTTCAATACCTTTACTTTGAATCATTGCTTTATGAGTTAACTCTTATGCAAGACTTATTGATGCTTGTCTTGAAGTACTATTCATGAAAAGTCTTTGCTTTATGATTCATTTGTTTACTATAGTCATTACCATTGTTTTGATCGCTGCATTCATTACATATGCTTACAATAGTATGATCAAGGTTATGATGGCATGTCACTTCAGAAATTATCTTTGTTATCGTTTACCTGCTCGGGACGAGCAGAACTAAGCTTGGGGATGCCGATACGTCTCC
Source organism: Lolium rigidum (assembly GCF_022539505.1). Lineage (NCBI taxonomy): Eukaryota > Viridiplantae > Streptophyta > Magnoliopsida > Poales > Poaceae > Lolium > Lolium rigidum. The sequence goes on along the minus strand of NC_061512.1, from coordinate 9,085,267 downwards.
GACGTATCGATAATTTCTTATGTTCCATGCTACATTATTGATGATATCTACATGTTTTATACACATTATATGTCGTATTTATGCATTTTCCGGCACTAACCTATTAACAAGATGCCGAAGAGCCGATTCGTTGTTTTCTGCTGTTTTTGGTTTCAGAAATCCTAGTAAAGAAATATTCTCGGAATTGGACGAAATCAACGCCCAGGGTCCTATTTTTGCACGAAGCTTCCAGAAGACAGAGGGATAGACGAAGTGGGGCCACGAGGTGGCCAGACACCAGGGCTGCGCGGCCCAGGCCCTGGCCGCTCCGGCCTGTGGTGTGGGCCCCTCCCGACGCCCTTTGACCTGCCCTTCCGCCTACTTAAAGCCTCCGTGACGAAACCCCCAGTACCGAGAGCCACTATACGGAAAACCTTACTGAGGCGCCGCCGCCGCCAATCCCATCTCGGGGGATTCAGGAGATCGCCTCCGGCACCCTGCCCGAGAGGGGAATCATCTCCCGGAGGACTCTTCACCGCCATGGTCGCCTCCGGAGTGATGAGTGAGTAGTTCACCCCTGGACTATGGGTCCATAGCAGTAGCTAGATGGTTGTCTTCTCCTCATTGTGCTTCATTGTCGGATCTTATGAGCTGCCTAACATGATCAAGATCATCTATCTGTAATACTATATGTTGTGTTTGTCGGGATCCGATGGATAGCGAATACTATGTTATGTTAATTATCAATCTATTACCTATGTGTTGTTTATGATCTTGCATGCTCTCCGTTATTAGTAGAGGCTCTGGCCAAGTTTTTTCTCTTAACTCCAAGAGGGAGTATTTATGCTCGATAGTGGGTTCATGCCTCCATTAAATCGGGGACAGGTGATAGAAATTTCTAAGGTTGTGGATGTGTCTGTTGCCACTAGGGATAAAACATTGATGCTATGTCCGAGGATGTAGTTATTGATTACATTACGCACCATACTTAATGCAATTGTCTGTTGTTTGCAACTTAATACTGGAAGGGGTTCGGATGATAACCTGAAGGTGGACTTTCTAGGCATAGATGCATGCTGGATAGCGGTCTATGTACTTTGTCGTAATGCCCAATTAAATCTCACAATACTTATCATATCATGTATGTGCATTGTTATGCACTCTCTATTTTTCAATTGCCCGACTGTAATTTGTTCACCCAACATGCTTTTATCTTATGGGAGAGACACCTCTAGTGAACTGTGGACCCCGGTCCTATTCTTTACATCGCATACAATCTACTGCAATTGTTCTTTACTGTTTTCTGCAAACAATCATCTTCCACACAATACGGTTAATCCTTTGTTACAGCAAGCCGGTGAGATTGACAACCTCACTCGTTTCGTTGGGGCAAAGTACTTTGGTTGTGTTGTGCAGGTTCCACGTTGGCGCCGGAATCTCTGGTGTTGCGCCGCACTACATCCCGCCGCCGTCAACCTTCAACGTGCTTCTTGGCTCCTCCTGGTTCGATAAACCTTGGTTTCTTTCTGAGGGAAAACTTGCTGCTGTGCGCATCGTACCTTCCTCTTGGGGTTCCCAACGGACGTGTGAGTTACACGCCATCACCGGCCTATGGGGAGGGAGCCCTAGCGCCCTTCCGACTCCGCCTCTTCGCCTATAAGAGCCCTTTCGACCTAAAAACGTGATACCAATTGACGAAACTCCAGAAAGACTCCAGGGGCGCCGCCACCATCGCGAAACTCCAATTCGGGGGACAGAATCTCTGTTTCGGCACGCCGCCGGGACGGGGAAGTGCCCCCGAAGCCATCTCCATCGACGCCACCGCCTCCATCATGCTCCGTGAGTAGTTCCCCCATGGACTACGGGTTCTAGCTGTAGCTAGTTGGTATTCTCTCCCCCATGTACTTCAATACAATGATCTCATGAGCTGCCTTACATGATTGAGATTCATCTTATGTAATCGGTGTTGTGTTTGTTGGGATCCGATGGATTGTTACATTATGATTAGTCTATCTATAAAGTTTGTGAAGTTATTGTTGCTGCAATCTTGTTGTGTTTAATGCTTGTCACTAGGGCCCGAGTGGCATGATCTTAGATTTAAGCTCTATAATTATTGCTTAGATTGTATCTACAAGTTGTATGCACATGTCTATGTCTGGAACCAAAGGCCCCAAAGTGACAGAAATTGGGACAACTGGAGGGGAAGGCTTAGATAGCTGGGAACCCCGGTCCATCTCTCATCATCATATAGATATTGGAGAGTTACCACTAGTGTAGATAGCTGGGAACCCCGGTCCATCTCTCATCATCATATACTCGTCCCTACATGTCATTGGAAGTAGTATCAACTATTTTCTGGTGCCATTGCTCTCATATTACTGCTACCGCTCGCCGTGTTAATGTTACTACCGCTCTCATATTACCGCTGCTTTCACATCACCCCTGTTACTAGTGCTTTTCCAGGTGCAGCTGAATTGACAACTCAGCTTGTTAAGGCTTATAAGTATTCTTTACCTCCCCTTGTGTCGAATCAATAAATTTGGGTTTTACTTCCCTCGAAGACTGTTGCGATCCCCTATACTTGTGGGTCATCAGCTGGCTCCACCGTCCATGAGGCACTTGGAGAAATCAAACCCGTCGATGTGGGGACTTACAACCAAGGCATAGCACTCTTTCGGAATGACAGTAGGATGATCCTTTCTATCAAACGTACACAGAGTTTCCGACCACTTGACATACTGCGGCATAGCGGGAACTGCGGCGTTCAGGATCCGGAGAGCTGATTTGCTTGCACGGACTGTTGGAGTTCCGAGGAAGGTGTGGTACGCGCCCGCACTCTTTTTATCGAAGGGGTTGGGTTTAGCTGTGGATCCGGCTTTGGGATCCGGCGAAGCATCATCCTCGTCCATCGCCTCGGAACTGTCTTCCTCCTTGTCCTTGTTCTTGCCCTTGCCTCCTTTGCCGCGTGGGCGGTGCTTCCGGGCTCGCTTGTATCCTCGCTTCCGGGTCAGATTTGAGATCGTTGACCCACTTGCGCTTGCGTTTGGTGTGAGTGGACTTCCCCGTAGCCGGATCCGGATGAGCCGGGCAAGGCATGTCTCTGTACTCTTCATAAGTTTGGGGGGCGCGGGTTCCGGCAGCGGTGACCTCATCGCCACGCTGCTGGCCCCTTCCAGCTCCGCCTCCGCGGCCGCGGCCTCTTCCGCCTCCTTGGCCTCCGCGCTGGAAGGCCATGGCGATCAAGTCGGATACGCCACTCCTTTGGTAATCAGGGGAATTTTTCCGCTTGGTGCCGCTGCTGCTACCGTTATCACGGTTCTTCTTTTGCTGATGCAGGGGAATTGTTGTAGCTGCTAGATCTCCGCCTGCGTCTTCATCGGCGGCAGTATGATCGCTGGCGATGGTGATCATGTCATCCAACGTCAGTTTGTTTGCATTGACCAAGCAAGTTAGCTTGTGCCGCAGCAGTCCTCCTCGCTGCAAGCCACCAATAAAGGTGTGCATTGCTGTGCGGTTATCGACGTTTTCACACTCGTTCCTGGTTTGCAACCAACGGGTGAGGAAGCTCCTTGATGTTTCACCCTTCTTCTGGATACATGCCTGTAGGTCGCTTGTCGTGGCAGGTCTCTTGTAGGTGCCCCTGAAGTGTTTCTCGAAGGCGTTCTTCAGGTCAAACCAGCAAAAGATGGAGTTCTTCTCGAGGTCACCGAGCCGATCCGGGCTGGACCTACAAGGTACGACTGAAGCATGCGGCGAGCAATATTAGGGGTTCCTCCGGCAAAGGTTACCTGCATTATAGTAATCCTCAATCCAGGTATCCGGCCTTTCCGTGCCATCATAATTCTTCAGGTTTCCGGGTAGCTTGAGGTTCATCCTTGGCTTTGGTTCCTCTCGAATCATCCTGCCGAAGCACTTTGGGCCAATGTAATCAGTTTTGTACTCGTTGAGGCGTTCTCGGGCATCGCGTGGGCCGCCGCCCGGGGTTTTTGAGCGGGAACGAGATCTCCGGCCACCGCCTCCGCCTCCGCCACTTGGTGGTGGTGAAGGGGATCTGCGAGGGGGCCTGTGAGATTTTTTGCTTCCGCCCTCGGATTTCCGGTGGTCTTCCCGCGGCTCACTCCGGCTCCGGTGGCTACCTTCACCTTGGTGATAGTCTCCTCCGTCGTTCCGGCTTCTGCGGGGCTCAGGCTCACGTTCCGCGTTCCGGCTCCTCCTGGGCTCAGGCTCGCGATCGTTGTTCCGGCTCCTTCTGGGCTCGGGTTCACGATCGTTGTTCTGGTTCCGACGTGGTTCCGGCGTACGCTCCCTGGTTCTCGGCGGCGGCATGTCGCGGATGTTGATTCCACCGGCCCCATGGGGCCTAGTGTTTCCGACTGGACTGCGGCGGCGAGGAGGCGGGGGACGCGGGTACCCGTTAGGTGGAGGTGACGGGTTCCGGTACTTGTTCCTACCAGCGTACATTGCATCCTTTCCCTTCTTCGGATCTGACGGAGGCGTCTTTGATGGTACGGGGATCGGATTTGGGTGCTCCCTGGTTTTTCTTCTGCGCTCCAAGGATCCGGTGCGCGATTCATCATCGGGATGGCGATTGACGTGGGCGTCCTTCTGCGCGGTAGAGACACAGTGATCCGGATTGGATTCCAACCTGCGCGAAGTATCTGCCTTACTCGTCGTTTCATTGCCGAGGCAACGAGCGTACGAACATAGTCGATGTCAATCTCCTCGTCCTTCTTTTTCAAGATCTCCGCAGCCTTTTTCATGTTGTCCTTTGGGGTTGCAAGTGGCTGTTGCTCAGTGGGGGTCGCGAAAGTGATCTTGCGAGGGGGTATAGACTCCCGCCTGATTTGATCGACCTCCTGCTGAAGCTCGGTGACCTTGTCTTTCCAGTGCTGTTGGAGCTCCTTGACTTTTGCGAGTTGTTGGTCAACCTCAAGCTCTCGCTGTTGGAAACCTTCCACGAATTGCGCGACTTCGTTCCTTTCATCCAGAATTGCTGCTGCGGTTCGAGCGATTTTCTGGGCTGTTGCCAACATCTCTTGCATCTTGGCTTCTAGAGCCTCCGGGTTTGCAGCTTCCTCGGGAGTTATTGGTTTGTTGAGGATCGCCGAGTGCGCTATTGCGTCGATGCCTGCCTGCGCAACCAGCTCTTCTGGGGACAGGATTTCCTGACGCGGTCGTTCCCGCGATAGCGGAGTACCTGCGTAGGATGGCTGTGGGTCGGAGGTGGTGTGCTCGTCTGCCGATTCTTGCTGATACAGTGCTCCTAAGGTTGCGAGAACCTGCTTTGGCTGGGCGGAATCTACCTCGATTTTCTCACCGCCTCCGAGTTCCTTCAACTTGCGATCGTACTCTTCAATGTCCATGGAGGAGGTGTCGTCGGAGGTTGGGCTGAGGTTGCCCAGGATCGATTCTTCACCCGGGGCATCGCTTTCTCCGACAGCCTCCTGCTGATCCGGAGCGTCGCCGTTTTCCGGTGCCTCTACCTGCACGGGTCCTGCTCCGACTTCTTGAGGGGCGGCCGCTGCGGTATGGGCTATGAAGTGCACGAAGTGACACCTTTGCTTCTCTAACACCTGGGAGACCCAGGCGGATCTGCATTGGTCTTCCACCGTTATCTCCTGCTCGGGGGCGGATTGGGTGGGCTTTGATTTTTCCAGATCTAAGGCGGAATCTTCCTTGAGAAGTTCCTGCGACTCAGATCGGATCTTCGCGATCGCGTCCCGCTCGGCCGGCGGTCGCGTCGGGCGTTACTTACCAGTGCGTTCCCGTCGGAATCGACGATCTCGCCGATGAAGATGTGTATCCCGCCGATCGGGATGATGGAGAGCTTGATGGGGTTTGTCTTAGCCGGAATCCAGCACTCATCCTCAGGGACGATCGGGAAGTTTTCGGCGTACTTGACGCGCCCCACGGCGATGGTGTCGCCGATGCCTCCAAAGGTAGAACCCTCCCGGTTCTGGCCTCCAGACGCCGCAGGCCCCATGGTGGGCGCCAACAGTCGTTGCCTATTCGACGGTACTCCAGAGGAGGGATCCTCATGGAGGGAAGAAGAAGTAGGGGCCATAGGGCGGAGAGTCCTCGGGACGTTGGTACGCGATTTACCCAGCTTCGGACCACCTGCACGAAGGCAAGGCCTACTGCTGCTTGTCTGGAATTATCTGGGCGCTTTCGCGTTGTTACAATGAGTTGTGGTTGTTCCTCTAGGGCTCCCGGGATCCGGCTTATAAAGGCGCACGGATCTAGGGTTTACATGGAGAGTCCTAGCCGGATTACAGGTTGTCTAACTACGGTTCAATATTTTGCCGTGTATGTCAAGGATCCGCCTTCTATCTACGTCGTACTGGATCCGGGTCCCTGATGGGCCTCCACGGATCCGACTTCCTCCGAAGGTCGGTTAGGATCCGGCTTCCATCTCCTAGGCTGGACTTCATCCTTCTGGATCAACACCAACTGGGCCGCCCGATGGGCCACATCACCATCTATGGGTCACCCGGGCTTGCCGGATCTAGGCACTGTCGACGGTACACCCATGAAGTATACCCACAACACACCACTTTATTTAGATTCGTATGTATCTAGTTAAGCTTTTAGACTAGATGCATGTGTATCTAGATAAAGTTGAATCCATTAATATAAACTCGAGGGAGTATTATTCTTTGCTTGTGCCAGCGGATCTAGGTTAGTACCATGACGTTAAACAGGGATTTTTGGAGGCAAGTACATGGCATGCGCATAGGGCTTGCAGTAGCCTGCAGTGCAACATGATGAGATCGTATATGTACATGTCGTCGGGGGCTGCTTTACACCGATCTGGTCGGTGCCAAGCGTGGAGCCGCACACCCCCGGCCGTTATTGGGCCCGGCCCACTATCCCCCGACAGGCTGTTTCATTTCGCTGCCCGTGTGTGGTTGCAGTGGCTAGTTGGGCCGCGGCCCACTAAAAGGTAATTCTCGTTTCGTTTTTTTTCTGCTGTTTCTTTTTTATTTTCCATAATCCGGGTTTTTTCGTAAAAATTTCTATTTTTCACAAACATGAATTTTTTTAAAAAAGAATATTTTTAAAATATAATTTTTAAAAAATTAGAACAATTCTCAAATTTGAAAGATTTTCAAGTTTGAACGATTTTCAAGTTTGAACGATTTTTAAGTTTGAACGATTTTTAAATTTGAACGATTTTTTATTTTGAACGATTTTTATGTTTGAACAATTTTTTGAATATGAACAAATTTAAAATTTGAACGATTTTCCGATTTGAACATTTTTCGAATTTGAACGATTTTTTATTTTGAACGATTTTTATGTTTGAACAATTTTTTGAATATGAACAAATTTAAAATTTGAACGATTTTCCGATTTGAACATTTTTCGAATTTGAACGATTTTTTATTTTGAACGATTTTTATGTTTGAACAATTTTTTGAATATGAACAAATTTAAAATTTGAACGATTTTCCGATTTGAACATTTTTCGAATTTGAACGATTTCAGATTTGAACATTTTTTAAATTTGAACAAATTTTAGATTTGAACTTTTTAAAATTTAACAAAAAGAAAATAAACAGAAAAGAAACAAAAACAAAAAAAAAGAAACAGAAAAGAAAAAGAAAAGAAAAAGAAACAGAGACAGAAAAAGAAACAGAGACAGAAAACAGAAATAAACGAAATGGGCCGACCAGGCCGGCCCATACCGCGCGCGCGGGGGTGTGCGGCGCGCGGTAACCACCGACCAGGTCGGTGTATAGGAATTGCCCATGTCGTCGAGCAATGTATTGTGATGTACTTACACTATCACTAGATCATCAG
>NC_061512.1:9037931-9077385 GCF_022539505.1 Lolium rigidum | reverse complement strand
ACGGCCGCCGCCTTGGTGTTCTTCATCATCTTGGGTCGCATCTGAGAATAGAATCGAAAGTGAGACAGAGAGAGACAGCTTCAAATATTTCTCGACGTCAGATCCTCACCGGGCACTTCTTAGGATCCACTTCCGCGCACGCACGGCTAGATGCACGCCGCCGCACGCAGGCTAGATCCACACCGCCGCACGCCGACGACGCACGGCTAGATCCGCGCGCGCACGCCGGCCGCACGCGGAGGGAAGAGACCCGGCGCCGCAATATCAAGTTAGATCCGCGCCGCCGCCACCGCCGTAGTAAGAGAGGAAATACGAGAGAGGAGGATGCGACTGGAATATGCGACGCTGTGGTTGGTAGGTATGTGCTCGGGCTCTGTCTCCGTATGCGCCCATCGTGGTAGAGAGAGAGATATGTGCCGTCCATCATAAAATGATCGAACGGTGGCAAGCGTCTGAGCTTAACTAACCATGATCCATAATATACAGTATCCTCACCAACTAGATCGAGTACACAAGTTAGAAAAAATCGAGTAGAACTAAGAGGGGGAAAAGGAGGAAATGTTTACCTAAGGGCAAACCGAGTATGTGACTGAGTAAAACAAGCGGGTCTTGAGGGGGAAAAAACCAGTAACACTAAGTAAAACAGGCACCTAAATAATAAACTAATTAAGGGAAATTGAAGCTTTTGGCATAAAAATTGTAAATTGTGTTATTTGAACAATATATTACATTTGGCCACTAGATATTGTTTGCAACTCAAAGATACAAGTGTGACGTAATTTGACTCATTTGGACAAAGTTTGTAAGCATCAGGTATTTGGGAGGTGTATTGAGCAAAAGCCCGCATCTTCATATCTAGTAGCCTCGCGGACTAGAAGTGGCTTTGAAGCTGGCATAAAAACTTCATATCTCTATATTTCCCTTTTCCATTATTATTTCTCTAGGTTGTAGGTAACATAATAAGGCTCCATGGGAAGGTTCCACCATGTTTTGGAATTATTTTGAATTGAACCCTAAAACCCTAAAACTCCTAAAACCCTAAAATTATAAATGTGGCTTAAAATGTGGCATACAAATTGTTCATACAAATTCAAATTGTTCACAAAGGGATCCCCAATACAAAGGGAACCACAATACAAATTGTTCATACAAATTCAAATTGTTCAACACAAAGGCATCTCTAATACAAATTGTTCAACACAAAGGGATCGCTTACCATGTGCGGAACCCCAATACAAATTGTTTATACAAATTCAAATTAGTTGTTCAATAAAATCTTTCTCTGCTCCTTCGTGTGACTCACGGGGGCTACTCACCTTACTCCGGTAACCCTAACAGGATATTAATGTGTCTACCTTCCTTGCCACCTCTTTCTTGTTCTTCTTCTTCATGTAGTTGTGCTTTTCTTCCGCCATGCACCTTCGGGTTAGCTTGTATCATGGCCTTTACCACTTTGTGGCATTCTCGATCATTATAATACTGTTCTCTCTCTAGACTCATCTATTAGCCATTCTATATCCATCTTTTCCTCCCCGCTCCATCCAATGGTTCACAGCTCACATCCATCTCGTTCCCGCCTCGATCCACGGCTCAATTCTCATGCTGAATCACTGTCTAATCTCCTCTGCATTTGTCGTTTCAAATCTCCTCATGTTGAACTGTTTCAATCTCCCATTTGCCAGCTTCAATCACATCATGTTGAACTCGTTTCGGCTTCAATCTCAAGTTTGAATTGCCGGCTTCATTCTTCCTTCAGCATTTTCTCAAGCCCCGCCTCTGACTCTTCCATTCCAAAAGCCGGGTCAAACCGGCATTTTTACAAAGCCTAGCAACAATGTGTCCAGTGATCTCATTTTCACAATCGCTTGTGCACTTACTGCTTTTCTGAACCATGCACCACCGCACTCTGCTTAGCCTCCCCATCCTTATTCTTCCGTCTGGCTCTACTCGCCGGTCTTAGCTTCAACACCGGAGAGCATGCGGGCCTGAGCCTGGATCGACTTTCATCCATTGGTCTTTTCCCCAATACAAAGAGAACATTCACAGCAGATGTGTACTCTAAATTTCACAATTCAGAGAAGTTACTCAGACACATTACTCGATCAACTTCACTCACTATCTTCACCCTCTATAACACTCATTAGAAAACAATGCGCGTATGCAGGGGTAATCCCAACGGATCTCTGCCATCCTCACTAATGGCATGTCCTGATCAACCAACTTCATCGGATACCTCCACTACTGCTTTGTCCGAGGTTACTCAAATTCTCCATTCCTTTTCTCGAGCATGCATCCTCAATTGTTTTGCCTCCATGCAAAGACTTAACCAAAGATGGGAGCATGAGATCCAACATAATTAGGATATCTTTTGACGCAGATCATCTTATCATGATCATCCGCTCTAATCTTATCAAATATTTGCTAAAGATAAGCTCTTTCAATGACTTGACCTTTGAATTGACTCATCAGCGTTACTTGTTACATAGTCTACCTTGCAAATTTCATTGAATTGGCTTGACTACACCCTACTCATGATGTTCATCCAGTACTCTTCACCTTGATGTTTTTGTTTATACAACACATCCAAATGAAACAGATGCTTCTAGAGCCATATGTATGAAGGCCATAGGTTGCTCAAGAACTTTACTCCTTGAATTTCTTTGTAAAATTCACTAGTGTTTCGATATCCCCATGTCCACTCAGAATACCGTTTACCATGGCTCCCAAAACCTTTGCAAGCTACTCGTGGGATAATAGTCCTTGGCGGATGACCTATAAGGTCGCTAGCAAATTCCGCAGTAGAACCAGGTCCAACCTTCCCCAGACTCAACTCCAAAACCCCATAAAGCAATAGTGGAACATCCAATTATGTCCATCAGTGCAGAGGGGCAAGAATCCAGCTGTCCTTTTAAACTCGCGCCATGAAGAGTGCTGATGCATCCACTGGCCAGACAAGGCCCAGCAACTGCCCATTCAAAAGCCTTTCCACAGAAGCTTTGAAAACAAACAAAAGCCCTCTAGCAAACGATTCCTTGTGCGCTACCTTCCTGCTTTTCAATTTGGTAGGAACTCGTATGCTTGTCTATCGCGGCGAACACTCGCTCACTTGAGTGCCATCTACTCACTTTAGTAGACCAAGGTAAAGCTATGACTACAGCTTCATCTGAGTATCCATTGATCTTGTCATAGAGCTATTATCTATACAACATCTCGTAGTATCTCTCATTTACACTTTCAATCTACCAGTTTTTGTTAACGTCGCTAGAACTAAGTGAATGTTCTCCGACCTAATCTAGGGATTTATATCTGCTAACCACTGTCTGCTAGCTTATGAGCTTGTTTTATCAGCCCGTTTCCCCAGGACGCGGATTTCACGGTGATCTCTGTACTATCCTCTTCTGATCAACATATATGATAGGGATAGTCGCACATGATAACAAATTCTTACACCGTGATCTAAATACACTACAATCAAGTTGGTTCGCAGCATTCGAACCAAGCTCGCTTCGCTGCATTGTGGATGGCAAACCAAACCTTACACCTGGGTATGGTAGCAGATTAATCGTGAACTCACCTGCTCACTTTTAATAGAACCTCGAAATTATTCTTAGAGTGAGAATGTGATATGTAGTAATTAGCATTACTACAGCCCATCATCGCTTGAAACACCGTGCCTTCTACAAGCTGCGGGATTCTCCCTGCTCCACCCAAATTGTCGGCAAGTCTCTTCACCTTCGCACCTACGAAACCAGGCTCGCCGTCATCATTCTCATTCTTCTCTTCATCAATCGCTAGTCACCAAATCTCGCACCAAAAGCCATATCTTCCAGCGGGCTGATCCTCCATTGCCCGCCATCGCATCGATCTACCAATTCGTGAAACATCAACTCATCCTCATCATCTTGAGGAGGCTGATCCTCAATGTCCGCGATCGCCCTCCACATCGACCGCACGAACGATCTCGGCTACCACTAGCACCTGGGACAGCATGGTGCCGTTGCGGACCCACAAGGAGCGCTACGTGCACACTATTAGCAGAGAGAGCATACAGCAGAGAGAGACATGATGCCCGACCAATCGATGATGCCCCAAAGACTCGCATGATGCCTCGCCCCCGTCCACATGGATACGAATTTTACCGAACCGCAAGAAGCATCTCAAGCAAAAAGAAATCCCAGATCGTCTTCGGAAATTAGTGGAACAAATCTTCCCTCCGAGCTGTTGAAATATTCAAATGAACTCGCATCGAGAGAGCTCCAGTGTAGTTATCGCAGATGCTAGCTTTGGAAATCCGGCAACGTAGATGGTGGTTGCAAATCCACCGCAGTGGAAGTCAACCCAGTCCTACCACAAGCTACAATCACGCGTTAAAGCTTTAGAATCCAAATCCTAACCACCGACCGGGGCAAGCTTCAACCACTGGATCCATCCTATTCGGTGCTAACGCAGCTGCTAGTTGAGCAACAATCGATTGGCGCTCGCAACTGCCTTTCACTGTTAATTCACATGCGATGAGGCACAGACGATGCTCACCTGCATGGAATCCATGCTGCTAGGATCCCTCCGATTCCCAATCTCTCCACGGCTGGAGGGAATAGCCTGTTGCACTGCATCGAATTACAAAGAGGGCAGGGTAGATCCGTGATCCGGCGGAGGCGGAGCCCGGGGTGGTGGTAGGAAGGCGGGCCGCCTCACGCAGACCACGGCGCAAGGTAGGTGGGCAGGATGGCTGTGGCGCGGAGGGGCTGCAGGTGAGCCCTCCACTCCTGACTGTGAGGAAAGCTTGGGTCAGCTCTTCCACCAACAGTCAGCACATTTCAAAGCACCCAGGCTGAGCTCAAAACCACCGCTGCTCCCTTTAGCCGTCAAACACCAGAATCTGCAGCAGCTCGAACAGACGGCAACCTCTCCCCGCCCGATGCCTCCGGGAAGGGTTTCAAACTAGAGTGGAGGGGAAAACTGAGGAAAGCTAAGAGGCCGGGGAAAATCCTGAGGCACAACCAATCCAGCCAGGGGCACGAAACTAGAAATCCCTAATTAATAAGGTTAAAAATAAGTGAAATTTTATTTTGACACACATTTTTGTTTTATATTTTATTTGAATAGAGTTTATTTTTGTGAGCATTTTGATATATTATTCATAATTTTCTAAGCTGAAATGAATTTTCTACAATTTTTCAAAGTTTTAACTATTTACTGGTTTTTAATTCAAATGCTAATTAATAAACATACCGGTTCGCTCTACACACCCGAGAGACGGACAGGTGGGACCTTGTCCGAGTCGAGCTGCCACGTCGAGTGCACATGCACCGACCAAGTCAAAATGTTTGATCGGCCAGGGAACACGGTGGCCGACGAGAAATCAAGGGCGGCGCCGATGATTCGGGGTTCCGCGCGTGTGTGTATGTGCTGGTTGGATGCGCGGACCTCCGATGAGCTAAAAGGTGACGGCTCCCCTCTCGAATGGTCACCGGAGTTGCTCCGGTGAGCATCAACCGCGGCGGCGCACGGCGGCGGTATTCTAATCGGAGGCTAGGGGTGATGCCGAGACGAAAGGAAGAGTTCCTGAGATGCGCACGCTCACCGTGAGGCTTCCCAGATGCTTGACGGAGTCTGCCGGAGACGAGGATGACGACAAGCTCCACTTTTCTACGGGAGGCCGACGAAAGGGAACGGACGATTGGCGATGATTGAGACCTCCTCTCCTCGATTCCTTCCACGAGGATGCTCCCAGAGACACGGCGCTTCTCCTCGACTATGCGGCTGAGACGGGGGTGGTCTTAATCGGCGGCTAGCCGGAGAACTGGCCGTCGGTGGTTTTTGTTGCTTGCCGGAGATAGAGAGGGCTAGAGGGAAAATGGAGTGACGGAGGTGAACAAGGAGTACACAGAGGTGCTTCCCTCTATTTATAGGCCGCGGCTAGGTCGGCATTGCCGGCGCGTCGCCGGAGACGGTGCGGATATGGCGACGAGGATGAACTCAATTCGGGCGCGAATCTTGGCACGATTTGGATAGGCTCGGACGCGAGAAACTTGTACGAAATTCAGAGATGGTCTGCGACGTCCAGGGCATCCTTATCATCGTCGAGGGACGTGGCCGAACTCCGCCTCTGTGCTGTCGACGACGGGGAAGAAGACGATCTCGTTTTTCTTCTCGCACGATTCTTAAAGCAATCGAATCGGTATGTGGCTTTGGGCTGGGCTGTGTCTGGGCTGTGTCGGCCTGCTTCGGCTGGTGTGGTGTTGGGCTGCGACCAAGTGGTGATGGGCTGCTGCGATGCTGAGGTCCAGGTAAGTTTCCCTCCACTTTTATTTCAAATTTTTGTTTTCTTTTTCTGTTTTTTATTTACTGGTTTTAACTTGATTTGAATTATGTGTTGTTTTGCAGATTCTAAAATATTTTAATAGCAGAACAATTTGATAATGCTACCTGTTATATTGTTTTGTTTATAAACAACCATTTCATAATTGATTAATTTGGTGTTCTTGTGAGATGCATGTTAAATTGGAAATGAACATGGTTTTAAATGTTTATTTCTATTCCTTTCATTTAGGAACCACTCTGTTTGAATGGTTGAAAATTGTAACATGTGCTTGGTGAACACTTTGTTAAGTTTGACTTGTACATCATAATATGGATTGTGCACATATTATAATTATAGCTAGAGTTTAAAATAAATGGCAATGGGAATGGATTGGTTCATGATTTTATGTGAAGAATTGTTTCCAAAGATTTAAGAATATGGTTGACTTCACTCTGTGTAAAATAATCTTGCTTAGCAAACTACTGACTTGAATTATTTAAGATATATCCTAATCTCATTATGGTTAACTCAACTACTTCTATGAATTCTATTTTATTTGGTTCACTAAACAATGTATTTGGACAGTAAAGTAAAATGGGATATTGATTTCATTCTACTCACCAAATGGCATTAAGTCCTAAGTATAGATGTCTTGGTTTATATTTGTGATCCATGATACACAAGTGGGGATATAATATTTTATGTGGTGTGAATTCTACTTGAAAGGTTTAGGGTTTTGCATAAGCTTCACTAAATTGAAGTATAAATAGGCATGAGGTATGGCAGGGTTCTAATTATAATCCAAGTTAATCTATGGGTTGGAATTCAAATGTAGTTTAGGGTTTAAGTAGTGATCTCCAATGTGATACACAACTAGGATTAGAATATGAGCATAAGCTTGGGTTATGTTTCACTAATGGAACATGGCTCTCATCTACAAGATTAAAGGTTGGTTTTAAACAAGTAAGATGTAATACTACTCTAAAATTCTCTAGGATAGACATGGCTATGGTTAGCATCTATAATCTCTCTCACTTCTAAATGTCCTGTAATAGCCTAAGGTCCTACTCAAGATATGATGATATGATCCTCTAAATATATGGTTTGCCTAGGGATTCTACCTTGCAATCTTCTGTAGCTTGTTCTTCAGGAAATCTGATAAACCTGCATCTTGTGGTATGCCTCCACCTCCTAGCTTCTTCATCTTGATCCTAGCTAATTTACATAAAGTGGCTCTATGTGTTTTCTCCCTTGTATCATGCTACAAGGTGATGAAATGGATGAAGGGTGTGGCTCTATTTATAGGCTTGGGCAAGCTCTAGTATCATGACACATAGGTGGTGACTCTTGTGTTGGTTTGATGAGTAAGGTGCTTGGTTGTCATGCCCTCATCCATAGCAATCCTTTGAGCATGAGGTGGCAAAGCTTGGAAAGCAAGTCATGTAGATATTTTCATCCCACATGGCATAGAGATTATCCTCTCATATGATTTATTTTTGGATAGCCAAGTGGCATTTGCTACTAAATATCATGTGGATGGTTTTATTATTGTGGATGAGTCATCATACCATCTTTGATTGGATTTACATTATACTATTGGTAAAAAGGTTAAGGTTGAGGGTTATTTCTCAAGTTTGGATAGTTGGTGTTTGAATTCATCTAGGCATGATCATATGAGTTTCAAAATACTCATAGTTACTTTTATTCAAATAGTTTGAACTATAATTCGTAATGTAAATGGATTTAGTTTTATGATATTCCATGTATTTAATAAGTTATGATTTAAATAAGAATGTGTGGCTTTTATGCACTTTAGACCCTGTGGTTTACCTTATTTATCAGTGAATTAAATTACACACAAAGGTAGTTGCTAACTTTTAAGTGTTAATAAGTTAGGGTTTGATTCTTAAAGAATGTGTTGTTGTAAATCTAATTCCATTTGATCTAATCCATAGATCAAATCATCTCTACCCAAAACAAGGTTTAGCAAAGATCACAGTGAAGTTTATAGCGCTTGACTTGATGATCTACTTCAATTCCAGCAAGTCAAGTGAAACTTCAGTGACTGTGGTAAGTTTTATTTGAAAGCGCGAAAATCCCCCGGATTTTCTATGCATGAATGCAATGCACACTTTGGTGTTCTCTCATTTTGTTGCCTCTAAACCTGGGATATTACAATCACCATCATCTTCATCATCATCACCGCCGTCTCCACCGCTGCACCTCGTCACCGCTGTAACAATTTGGGTTTGATCTTGTTTGTTTGATAGGGGAAACTCTCCCGGTGTTGATTTCTACTTGTTATTGATGCTATTGAGTGAAACCGTTGAACCAAGGTTTATGTTCAGATTGTTATTCATCATCATATCACCTCTGATCATGTTCCATATGATGTCTCGTGAGTAGTTCGTTTAGTTCTTGAGGAAATGGGTGAAGTCTAAATGTTAGTAGTGAAGTATGGTTGAGTAATATTCAATGTTATGATATTTAAGTTGTGGTGTTATTCTTCTAGTGGTGTCGTGTGAACGTCGACTACACGACACTTCACCTTTATGGGCCTAGGGGAATGCATCTTGTACTCGTTTGCCAATTGCGGGGTTGCTGGAGTGACGAAACCCGAGCCCCCGTTGGTATATCGATGCGGGAGGGATAGCAGGATCTCGCAGTTTAAGGCTGTGGTTAGATTTATCTTAATTACTTTCTTGTAGTTGCGGATGCTTGCAAGGGGTATAATCACAAGTATGTATTAGTCCTAGGAAGGGAGGTACATTAGCATAGGTTCACCCACACAACACTTATCAAAACAATGAAGATTAATTAGCCGTATGTAGCGAAAGCACTAGACTAAAATCACGTGTGTCCTCGAGAACGTTTGGTCATTATAAGTAAACAAACCGGCTTGTCCTTTGTGCTAAAAAGGATTGGGCCACTCGCTGCAATTATTACTCTCGCACTTTACTTACTCGTACTTTATTCATCTGTTACATCAAAACCCCCTGAATACTTGTCGGTGAGCATTTACAGTGAATCCTCCATCGAAACTGCTTGTCAACACCTTCTGCTCCTCGTTGGGATCGACATTCTTACTTATCGAAGATACTACGATACACCCCCTATACTTGTGGGTCATCACTTACCCACATAATCTTTCTCCTTAAACTTAAGAGAAGAAAAAGTTGAACCCAAGGTTCCCATAGCTTCTTCAAGTTCACCAATCCTATGGGTTTGATTATCATGGATAGCACAAGTTTCTAAGACAACAATTCTTTCATTAATTCCTCCTAGATATTTATCAAGTTAATCAGTAATATCAAGTAATATTCCCAATTTAGTCTCAACACTTGGAAGATTTTTCTCAATGGCCTCCAACTTTTTCATGACATCCTCAAGAGAGATTTCAATTTTAGCTTTGTTAACAGGTGGTATTCCAACTAGACTCTCAATAATGCAACTAGCTTCTAAAGCAGGAGTACCTAGGAAATTATCCCTATAAGAGTATCAAGAACATACCTATTCCAGCTAGAGATACCAACATAAAAGTTCCTAAGGAGGATAATAGTGGAGTGTTTCTTAGTGCACCTATGATGAGCATAACTAATTCTATACCAAGCATCTTTAAAACTTTCTCCCCCTTGTTGCTTAAACGAACGAACTTAAACTTCAGGACTACTCATTTTAGCAATAATAAAAATAAATAAAGCAAAACCGAATTAAATAAAGTAAAACAAGTAACTAATTTTTGTGTGTTTTTGATATAAAGAAAGCAAACAAGACAGAAAATCAATAAAGCAAGACAATAAACAAAGTAAAGAGATTGGGTGTGAGAGACTCCCCTTGCAGCGTGTCTTGATCTCCCCGGCAACGGCGCTAGAAAAGTAGCTGCTTGTGACGCTAAAGCACACGTCCGTTGGGAACCCCAAGAGGAAGGTATGATGCGTACATCAACGAGTTTTCCCTCAGTAAGAAACCAAGGTTATCGAACCAGTAGGAGATGAAGGCCACGTGAAGGTTGTTGGTGAAGGAGTGTAGTGCGGCGCAACACCAGGGATTCTGGCGCCAACGTGGAACCTGCACAACACAATCAAAGTACTTTACCCCAACTTAACAGTGAGGTTGTCAATCTCACCGGCTTGCTGAAAACAAAGGATTAAACGTATGGTGTGGAGAATGATGTTTGCTTGCAGAAAACAAAAGAGAACAGTGATTGCAGTAGATTGTATTTCAGATGTAAAAGAATGGACCGGGATCCATAGTTCACTAGTGGTGTCTCTCCAATAAGATAAATAACATGTTGGGTGAACAAATTACAGCTTGGGCAATTGACAAATAGAGAGGGCATAACAATGCACATACATATCATGATGACTACTATGAGATTTACTTAGGGCATTACGACAAAGAACATAGACCGCCATCCAGCATGCATCTATGCCTAAAAAGTCCACCTTCGGGTTAGCATCCTGATACGTCTCCGACGTATCGATAATTTCTTATGTTCCATGCCACATTATTGATGATATCTACATGTTTTATGCATACTTTATGTCATATTTATGCGTTTTCCGAAACTAACCTATTGACGAGATGTCGAAGTGCCGCTTGTCGTTTTCTGCTATTTTTGGTTTCGGAAATCCTAGTAAGGAAATATTCTCGGAATTGGACGAAATCAACGCCCGGGGTCCTATTTTTCCACGAAGCTTCCGAAGTCCGAAGGGGAAACGAAGTGGGGCCACGAGGTGGGGACACAGTAGGGCGGCGCGGCCCAAGCCCTGGCCGCGCCGGCCTAGTGTGTGGTTCCACCAGGACTCCACCGACCTTGCCCTTCCGCCTACTTAAGGTCTCCATCGCGAAAACCCTATTACGTTCGACGAAACCAGAGAAAACCTTCCAGAGCTGCCGCCATCGCGAAGCCAAGATCTGGGGGACAGGAGTCTCCGTTCCAGCACGCCGCCGGACGGGGAAGTGCCCCCGGAAGGCTCCTCCATCGACACCACCGCCATCTTCATCAACGCTGTTGTCTCCCATGAGGAGGGAGTAGTTCTCTATCGAGGCTCGGGGCTGTACCGGTAGCTATGTGGTTAATCTCTCTCCTATGTACTTCAATACAATAATCTCATGAGCTGCCTTACATGATTGAGATTCATATGATGATGCTTGTAATCTAGATGTCATTATGCTAGTCAAGTGGGTTTTACTTATGTGATCTCCGGAGACTCCTTGTCCCACGTGTGTAAAGGTGACGAGTGTGTGCACCGTGTGGGTCTCTTAGGCTATATTTCACAGAATACTTATTCACTCGTTATGAATGGCATAGTGAAGTGCTTATTTATATCTCTTTATGATTGCAATGTGTTTTGTATCACAATTTATCTGTGTGCTACTCTAGTGATGTTATTAAAGTAGTTTATTCCTCCTGCACGGTGTAATGGTGACAGTGTGTGCATCGTGTAGTACTTGGCGTAGGCTATGATTGTGATCTCTTGTAGATTATGAAGTTAACTATTGCTATGATGGTATTGATGTGATCTATGCCTCCTTTCGTAGTGTGAAGGTGACAGTGTGCATGCTATGTTAGTACTTGGTTTGGTTATGTTGATCTGTCATGCACTCTAAGGTTATTTAAACATGAACATCGAATATTGTGGAGCTTGTTAACTCCGGCATTGAGGGTTCGTGTAATCCTACATAGTTAGTGGTGTTCATCATCCAACAAGAGAGTGTAGAGTCTAGCATTTATTTAGTTATTCTGTTATGTGATCAAAGTTGAGAGTGTCCACTAGTGACAGTATGATCCCTAGGCCTTGTTCCTAAATACTGCTATCGCTGCTTGTTTATCGTGTTACCGCATCCGTACTTCCTGCAATATTACCACCATCAACCACACGCCAGCCAAGCACTTTTCCGGCGCCGATACTACTCGCTCATACTTATTCATACCACCCGTATTTCACTATCTCTTCGCCGAACTAGTGCACCTATTAGGTGTGTTTGGGACACAAGAGACTTCTTGCTTTGTGGTTGCAGGGTTGCTTGAGAGGGATATCTTTGACCTCTTCCTCCCTGAGTTCGATAAACCTTGGGTGATCCACTTAAGGGAAACTTGCTGCTGTTCTACAAACCTCTGTTCTTGGAGGCCCAACACTGTCTACAAGAATAGAAGCACCCGTAGACATCAAGCACTTTTCTGGCGCCGTTGCCGGGGAGGAAAGGTAAAAGGCACTCATACTCCGGTCCCAGGTTAAGTACTTTTCTGGCGCCATTGTGTGTGTGCTCGAAGCTATTTCCTTTAGATCCTGCAATTGCATCTTTTTGTTTCTTGTTTACACTAGTTTGGCATAATGGACAACAATGAGCTTCTTATTCTATTTCCTGATTTAAGACATGGATGGTTTGATGCGAAAATTAAAAAACCCATGGAACATATTAGTATGAACACTTTGAATACCATTGTTGCTAATAATATAGAAAGTTCTAAGCTTGGGGAAGCTGGTTCTGATGAGCATGATCTTTTTAGTCCCCCAAGCATTGAGGAGAAAATTAACTTTGATGATACTTTGCCTCCCATTTATGATGATTATAATGATAGTAGTCTTTTAGTACCGCCTGTTATGGAGTATAAATTTGATTATGATTACAATATGCCTCCTATATTTGATGATGAAAATAATAATGATAGCTACTTTGTTGAATTTGCTCCCACTATTACTAATAAAATTGATTATGCTTATGTTGGGAGTAGTAATAATTTTATGCATGAGACTCATGATATGAATGCTTTATGTGATAGTTATATTGTTGAGTTTGCTCATGATGCTACTGAAAGTTATTATGAGAGAGGAAAATATGGTTGTAGAAATTTTCATGTTACTAAAATGCCTCTCTATATGCTGAAATTTTCGAAGTTACACTTGTTTCATCTTTCTATGCTTGTTGCATCATGCTTCATGAATTTGTTTATTTACAAGATTCCTTTTCATAGAAAGCATGTTAGGCTTAAATGTGTCTTGAATTTGCCTCTTGATGCTCTCTTTTGCTTCAAATACTATCTCTTGCGAGTGCATCATTAAAACTGCTGAGCCCATCATAATGGCTATAAAGAAAGAACTTCTTGGAAGATAACCCATGTGTTTATTTTGCTACAGTACTTTTATTTTGTATTTGAGTCTTGGAAGTTGTTACTACTGTAGCAACCTCTCCTTATCTTAGTTTTGTTGCATTGTTGTGCCAAGTAAAGTCTTTGATAGTAAGGTTCATACTAGATTTGGATTACTCGCGTAGAAACAGATTTCTTTGCTCGTCACGAATCTGGGCCTAATTCTCTCGTAGGTAACTCAGAAAATTATGCCAATTTACGTGAGTGATCCTCAGATATGTACGCAACTTTCATTCAATTTGAGCATTTTCATTTGAGCAAGTCTGGTGCCTCAATAAAATTCGTCTTTACGGACTCGTTCTGTTTTGACAGATTCTGCCTTTTATTTCGCATTGCTTCTTTTGCTATGTTGGATGGATTTCTTTGTTCCATTGACTTCCAAGTAGCTTTGGGAAATGTCCGAAGTGTTAAGAATGATTGTGTCACCTCTGAACATGTGAATTTTGATTATGCACTAACCCTCTAATGAGTTTGTTTCGAGTTTGGTGTGGAGGAAGTTTTCAAGGGTCAAGAGAGGAGGATGATATACTATGATCAAGAAGAGTGAAAAGTCTAAGCTTGGGGATGCCCCGGTGATTCACCCCTACATATTTCAAGAAGACTCAAGCATCTAAGCTTGGGGATGCCCAAGGCATCCCCTTCTTCATCGACAAATTATCAGGTTCCTTCTCTTGAAACTATATTTTTATTCGGCCACATCTTATGTACTTTACTTGGAGCGTCTGTGTGCTTTTGTTTTTGTTTTTGTTTGAATAAATGCTTGTGTGGGAGAGAGACACGCTCCGTTGGTTCATATGAACACATGTGTTCTTAGCTTTTATTTTTCATGGCGAAGGTTGAAACTGCTTCGTTAATTGTTATATGGTTGGAAACGGGAAATGCTACATGTAGTAATTCTAAAATGTCTTGAATAATTTGATACTTGGCAATTGTTGTGCTCATGTTTAAGCTCTTGCATCATATACTTTGCACCCATTAATGAAGAAATACAAAGAGCTTGCTAAAATTTGGTTTGCATAATTGGTCTCTCTAAAGTCTAGATAATTTCTAGTATTGAGTTTGAACAACAAGGAAGACGGTGTAGAGTCTTATAATGTTTACAATATGTCTTTTATGTGAGTTTTGCTGCACCGGTTCATCCTTGTGTTTGTTTCAAATAACCTTGCTCCCTCTACCAACAAAACATATTTCGAAGTGTGGAAAAGTTTTGACAAAAAATTCTACATGTACATCTCCATAATATATGTGTATGCGTCAAGTTTCACGAAAAAATAATATTTTTTGTGCCCTATGTAAAAAAGAGAAAACTTATCCTGTGAAAAGCATTGTTTTCAGCACTGAATTTTATCTTTTTTACACACGTCACATGATAAGTTCATTTTTTATGAAACGACTTTGTGAGCGCGTAGCACGTGAAGATGTACGTGCGGATTTTTTGTTTCAATTTTTTTGAAATTTAAAATACATGTAACATGCATTTCAAAATATAGGGAGCATATGCTCCCATGTTCCAAAACACCACTCCCATAGCCTAAGCCTTGTATCGAGAGGGAATACTTCTCATGCATCCAAAATCCTTGAGCCAACCACTATGCCATTTGTGTCCACCATACCTACCTACTACATGGTATTTCTCCGCCATTCCAAAGTAAATTGCTTGAGTGCTACCTTTAAAATTTCCATTCTTTACCTTTGCAATATATAGCTCATGGGACAAATAGCTTAAAAACTATTGTGGTATTGAATATGTACTTATGCACTTTATCTCTTATTAAGTTGCTTGTTGTGCGATAACCATGTTCCTGGGGACGCCATCAACTACTCTTTATTGAATATCATGTGAGTTGCTATGCATGTCCGTCTTGTCTGAAGAAAGGGATATTTACCACTCATTTAATGGTTAGAGCATGCATATTGTTAGAGAAGAACATTGGGCCGCTAACTAAAGCCATGAATCATGGTGGAAGTTTCAGTTTTGGACATATATCCTCAATCTCATATGAGAACATTAATTGTTGCTAAATGCTTATGCATTAAAGAGGAGTCCATTATCTGTTGTCTATGTTGTCCCGATATGGATGTCTAAGTTGAGAATAATCAAAAGCGAGAAATCCAAATGCGAGCTTTCTCCTTAGACCTTTGTACAGGCGGCATGGAGGTACCCCTTTGTGACACTTGGTTAAAACATGTTTATTGCGATAATCCCGGTAATCCAAGCTAATTAGGACAAGGTGCGGGCACGTACTATTAGTATACTATGCATGAGGCTTGCAACTTGTAAGATATAATTTACATGATACATATGCTTTATTACTACCGTTGACAAAATTGTTTCTTGTTTTCAAAACCAAAGCTCTAGCACAAATATAGCAATCAATGCTTCCTCTCTGCGAAGGGCCCTTCTTTTACTTTTACGTTGAGTCGAGTTCACCTATCTCTCTCCACCTCAAGAAGCAAACACTTGTGTGAACTGTGCATTGATTCCTACATACTTGCATATTGCACTTGTTATATTACTTTACATTGACAATATCCATGAGATATACATGTTACAAGTTGAAAGCAACCGCTGAAACTTAATCTTCCTTTGTGTTGCTTCAATACCTTTACTTTGATTTATTGCTTTATGAGTTAACTCTTATGCAAGACTTATTGATGCTTGTCTTGAAAGTACTATTCATGAAAAGTCTTTGCTTTATGATTCAGTTGTTTACTCATGGCATTACCATTGTTTTGATCGCTGCATTCATTACATATGCTTACAATAGTATGATCAAGGTTATGATGGCATGTCACTCCGTAAATTATCTTTGTTATCGTTTACTCGCTCGGGACGAGCAGAACTAAGCTTGGGGATGTTGATACGTCTCCGACGTATCGATAATTTCTTATGTTCCATGCCACATTATTGATGATATCTACATGTTTTATACACATTATATGTCGTATTTATGCATTTTCCGGCACTAACCTATTAACGAGATGCCGAAGAGCCGGTTGCTATTTTCTCGCTGTTTTTGGTTTCAGAAATCCTACAAAGGAAATATTCTCGGAATTGGACGAAATCAACGCCCGGGGTCCTATTTTTGCACGAAGCTTCCGGAAGACCGAGGGGAAAGGAAGTGGGGCCACGAGGCGCCGCCACAACAGGGCGGCGCGGCCCATGCCCCGGCCGCGCGGCCCCGGTGTGTGGTGCCCTCGTGTGGCCCCCGCGTTGCCCTTCCGCCTACTTAAAGCCTTCGTCGCGAAACCCCCGATACCGAGAGCCACGATACGGAAAACCTTGCGAGACGCCGCCGCCGCCAATCCCATCTCGGGGATTCAGGAGATCGCCTCCGGCACCCTGCCGGAGAGGGGAATCATCTCCCGGAGGACTCTTCACCGTCATGGTCTCCTCAGGAGTGATGAGTGAGTAGTTCACCCCTGGACTATGGGTCCATAGCAGTAGCTAGATGGTCGTCTTCTCCTTATGTGCTTCATTGTCGGATCTTGTGAGCTGCCTAACATGATCAAGATCATCTATCTGTAATTCTATATGTTGTGTTTGTCGGGATCCGATGGATAGAGAATACTATGTTATGTTGATTATCAATCTATTACCTATGTGTTGTTTATGATCTTGCATGCTCTCCGTTATTAGTAGAGGCTACGGCCAAGTTTTTACTCTTAACTCCAAGAGGGAGTATTTATGCTCGATAGTGGGTTCATGCCTCCATTAAATGCGGGACGATGACGAGAAAGTTCTAAGGTTGTGGATGTGATGTTGCCACTAGGGATAAAACATTGATGCTATGTCCGAGGATGTAGTTATTGATTACATTACGCACCATACTTAATGCAATTGTCCGTTGTTTGCAACTTAATACTGGAAGGGGTTCGGATGATAACCTCGAAGGTGGACTTTTTAGGCATAGATGCATGCTTTGGATAGCGGTCTATGTACTTTGTCGTAATGCCCAATTAAATCTCACTATACTCATCATATCATGTATGTGCATTGTCATGCTCTCTCTATTTGTCAATTGTCCGACTGTAATTTGTTCACCCAACATGCTATTTATCTTATGGGAGAGACACCGCTAGTGAACTGTGGACCCCGGTCCATTCTTTTACATCGAATACAATCTACTGCAATACTTGTTCTACTCGTCTTCTGCAAACAATCATCATCCACACTATACATCTAATCCTTTGTTACGGCAAGCCGGTGAGATTGACAACCTCACCTGTTTCGTTGGGGCAAAGTACGTTGGTTGTGGTGTGCGGGTTCCACGTTGGCGCCGGAATCCCTGGTGTTGCGCCGCACTACATCCCGCCGCCATCAACCTTCAACGTGCTTCTTGGCTCCTCCTGGTTCGATAAACCTTGGTTTCTTTCTGAGGGAAAACTTGCCATTGTGCGCATCACACCTTCCTCTTGGGGTTCCCAACGGACGCGTGTTGTACGCGTATCAAGCATGCAAGATCATAAACAACACATATATGATATATCAATAATCAACTTGACATAGTAATCCATATTCATCGGATCCCAACAAACACAACATGTAGCATTACAAATAGATGATCTTGATCATGATAGGCAGCTCACAAGATCTAAACATGATGGCATAATAGGAGAAGACAACCATCTAGCTACGCTATGGACCCATAGTCCAAGGATGAACTACTCACGCATCAATCCGGAGGCGGGCATGGTGATGTAGAGCCCTCCGGTGATGATTCCCCTCTCCGGCAGGGTGCCCGAGGTGATCTTCGAACCCCCCCCCCGAGATGGGGTTGACGGTGGCGGCGTCTCTGGAACTTTTCTCGTATTTTGGCTCTCGGTACTAGGGTTTTCCAATACGAAGGAATATATAGGCGAAGAGGCAGCGTCGGGGGAGCCAGGGGGTGGGCTCCCCACACCTGGGCGCGCCAAGAGGTGGGGCCGCGCCGCCCTATGGGGTGGCCCCCCTGCTGGCCGTCTCCGAGTCTTCTTCGATGTTCTGGAACCCTCCGTGGAAAATAGGGCCGTGGGCTTTTGTTTCGTCCAATTCCGAGAATATTTCCTGTGTAGGATTTCTGAAACCAAAAACAGCAGAAAACAGGAACTGGCGCTTCGGCATCTTTTTAATAGGTTAGTACCGGAAAATCCATAAAACTGATATAAAGTGTATATAAAACATTTAAGTATTGTCATAAAACTAGCATGGAACATAAGAAATTATAGATACGTTGGAGACGTATCATCAGTCATGGAGAATTCTTTGATAAAGAAAGAAATGATGTGGTTAAGAAATATTTGAGAAGAAGCTCTAAGGACAATGCAATCAACATAAAGAAGTAAGTACGAGGTGTGAGAGTTGTTGTGATAGACAAAATGAGAGGAGTCGAAGAGAGATGGAACAAAACCGATGGTTTGGATAAAAGAGGAGAAGCGTTGAAACCAGGCACGAGGAGCTTGTTTGAGACCATAAAGAGATTTTTGAAGAAGACACACCTGATTAGGTAGAGAAGGATCCTCAAAACCAAGAGGTTGCTGACAGTATACTGTTTCGTTTAGGGAACCATGGAGGAAAGCATTTTTGACATTAGGCTGATGAATAGGCCAAGATGAAGAAAGTGCAGTGCTAAGGACAGTACAAATGGTGCTAGGTGATACGTCTCAAACGTATCTATAATTTCTTATGTTCCATGCTAGTTTTATGACAATACTCACATGTTTTATATACATTTTATATCATTTTGATGCATTTTCCGGCACTAACCTATTAACAAGATGCCGAAGCGCCGGTCTCTGTTTTCTGCTGTTTTTGGTTTCAGAAATCCTACACAGGAAATATTCTCGGAATTGGACGAAACAAAAGCCCACGGTCTTATTTTCCACGGAGCCTTCCAGAAGTCCGAAGAGGAGACGAAGAGGAGACGAAGAGGGGCGACGAGGCGGCCACACCATAGGGGGGCGCGGCCCCACCCCTGGCCACGCCACCTTATGGGGTGGTCCCCTCGAGCGTCCCCCGACTCTGCCCCTTCGCCTATATAATCTCTCCGTCGCGAAAACCCTAGTACCGAGAGCCACGATACGAGAAAAGTTACTGTGATGCCGCCGCCGCCAATCCCATCTCGGGGGATTCTGGAGATCGCCTCCGGCACCCTGCCGGAGAGGGGAATCATCACCGGAGGGCTCTACATCACCATGCCCGCCTCCGGACTGATGCGTGTGTAGTTCATCCTTGGACTATGGGTCCATAGCAGTAGCTAGATGGTTGTCTTCTCCTCTTGTGCTATCATGTTTAGATCTTGCGAGCTGCCTATCATGATCAAGATCATCTTATTGTAATGCTACATGTTGTGTTTGTTGGGATCCGATGAATATGGAATACTATGTCAAGTTGATTATTGATCTATCATATATGTGTTGTTTATGATCTTGCATGCTCTCCATTGCTAGTAGAGGCTCGGCCAAGTTGATACTTGTAACTCCAAGAGGGAGTATTTATGCTCGATAGTGGGTTCATGTCTCCATTGAATGCGGGGAGTGACAGCAACCCCTAAGATTGTGGATGTGCTTTGTTGCCACTAGGGATAAAACATCAATGCTTTGTCTAAGGATATTTGTATTGTTTACATTACGCACAGTACTTAATGCAATTGTCTGTTGTTTGCAACTTAATACTGGAAGGGGTGCGGATGCTAACCCGAAGGTGGACTTTTTAGACATAGATGCATGCTGGATAGCGGTCTATGTTCTTTGTCGTAATGCCCTAAGTATTCATAGTAGTCATCATGATATGTATGTGCATTGTTATGCCCTCTCTATTTGTCAATTGCCCAACTGTAATTTGTTCACCCAACATGTTATTTATCTTATTGGAGAGACACCACTAGTGAACTGTGGACCCCGGTCCATTCTTTTACATCTGAAATACAACCTACTGCAATCATTGTTCTCTGCTGTTCTTTGCAAACAAACATCATTCTCTACACCATACGTTTAATCCTTTGTTTACAGCAAACCGGTGAGATTGACAACCTCATTGTTAAGTTGGGGCAAAGTATTTTGATTGTGTTGTGCAGGTTCCACGTTGGCGCCGGAATCCCTGGTGTTGCGCCGCACTACACTCCTTCACCAACAACCTTCACGTGGCTTTCATCTCCTACAGGTTCGATAAACCTTGGTTTCTTACTGAGGGAAATTTGCTGATGTACGCATCACACCCTCCTCTTGGGGTTCCCAACGAACGTGTGCTTCATGCGTCATCAATAGGTTTGACAACGGGGGAGAAAGTTTCATCGTAATCGATGCCATGTTGTTGAGAATAGCTGTGACAAACCCACCTAGCTTTATAACATGCAAGGGACCCATCCGAATGGAATTTTTAACGGAATACCCATTTCCCAAAAACAATATTGACACCGGGAGGGCAAGGAATGAGCTACCAGGTTTGGTTTTGAAGCAGGGCTTGGAACTCATCTTTCATTGCCGAAGCCTACTGAGGATCAAGAAGAGCGGCTTTATATGTTTTTATAATAGGAGAGACGGACGGAGTGGCTGATACGTCTCCGACGTATCGATAATTTCTTATGTTCCATGCCACATTATTGATGATATCTACATGTTTTATGCATACTTTATGTCATTATTATGCGTTTTCCGGAACTAACCTATTGACGAGATGCCGAAGTGCCGGTTCTCGTTTTCTGCTGTTTTTGGTTTCGGAAATCTTAGTAAGGAAATATTCTCGGAATTGGACGAAATCAACGCCCGGGGTCCTATTTTTGCACGAAGCTTCCGGAAGACCGAGGGGAAAGGAAGTGGGGCCACGAGGCGCCGCCACAACAGGGCGGCGCGGCCCAGGCCCTTGCCGCGCGGCCCTGGCGTGTGGGGCCCTCGTGTGGCCCCCTGACCTGCCCTTCCGCCTACTTAAGGTCTCCGTCGCGAAAACCCTATCACGTTCGACGAAACCAGAGAAAACCTTCCAGAGCCGCCGCCATCGCGAAGCCAAGATGCGGGGGACGAGAGTCTCGTTCCGGCACGCCGCCGGGACGGGGAAGTGCCCCGGAAGGCTCCTCCATCGACACCACCGCCATCTTCATCAACGCTGCTGTCTCCCATGAGGAGGGAGTAGTTCTCCATCGAGGCTCGGGGCTGTACCGGTAGCTATGTGGTTCATCTCTCTCCTATGTACTTCAATACAATAATCTCATGAGCTGCCTTACATGATTGAGATTCATATGATGATGCTTGTAATCTAGATGTCATTATGCTAGTCAAATGGGTTTTACTTATGTGATCTCCGGAGACTCCTTGTCCCACGTGTGTAAAGGTGACAGTGTGTGCACCGTGTGGGTCTCTTAGGCTATATTTCACAGAATACTTATTCACCTGTTATGAATGGCATAGTGAAGTGCTTATTTATATCCCTTTATGATTGCAATGTGTTTTGTATCACAATTTATCCGTGTGCTACTCTAGTGATGTTATTAAAGTAGTTTATTCCTCCTACACGGTGTAATGGTGACAGTGTGTGCACCGTGTAGTACTTGGCGTAGGCTATGATTGTGATCTCTTGTAGATTATGAAGTTAACTATTGCTATGATGGTACTGATGTGATCTATGCCTCCTTTCGTAGTGTGAAGGTGACAGTGTGCATGCTATGTTAGTACTTGGTTTGGCTATGTTGATCTGTCATGCACTCTAAGGTTATTTAAACATGAACATCGAATATTGTGGAGCTTGTTAACTCCGGCATTGAGGGTTCGTGTAATCCTACACGATTAGTGGTGTTCATCATCCAACAAGAGAGTGTAGAGTCTAGCATCTATTTATTTATTCTGTTATGTGATCAAAGTTGAGAGTGTCCACTAGTGAAAGTATGATCCCTAGGCCTTGTTCCTAAATACTGCTATCGCTGCTTGTTTACTGTTTTACCGCATCTGTACTTCCTGCAATATTACCACCATCAACCACACACCAGTCCTGGACAGCAAAGCACTTTTCTGGTGCCGTTGCTACTACTTACATTTATTCATACCACCTGTATTTCACTATCTCTTCGCCGTACTAGTGCACCTATTAGGTGTGTTGGGGACACAAGAGACTTCTTGCTTTGTGGTTGCAGGGTTGCATGAGAGGGATATCTTTGACCTCTTCCTCCCTGAGTTCGATAAACCTTGGGTGATCCACTTAAGGGAAACTTGCTGCTGTTCTACAAACCTCTGCTCTTGGAGGCCCAACACTGTCTACAATAATAGAAGCACCCGTAGACATCAGTGGCTAGGAGATTAAGGCGTTGGGTGGGCAGGCAAAAGCCGGACTTGGTACGTGTGCGCATGCCATGGGTGTTGGATGGTGCATCTATAGGAACATCATGAGGTGGGAGACTCGTAGAAGCAGCGTCCGGCGCAACGGATGAGGCGCACACGCGAGAAGATGACACGGTAGAGGCAATAGCCTCAGCAGAGGTTTGGGCATGTTGTTCTGCCGCGACAGAGAAGTCGGCAGGGTCAGCTGCCGCGAAGAGTTTTTCATGGTTTCGCTGAGCACGACAGGAGTTTGCGGCGAATGTTCTGTCGCGACTGGGGAGGCTACATGTAGGTGAAGAAGAGGGTTGACGGGATGGCGAGGTGGGGGAGATGGTGTAGAGGGTGAAGGGTCAGGTGAGCGAGTGGCAAAAGGAAAGATATGTTTAACAAACGTGACATGGCGTGAGACATGAAGGCGACCAGAAGTAAGGTCAAGGAAACGTTATCCTTTGTGCTCGTCAGAATTACCTAATAAGATGCATGGTAAGGATCGGGGAGCTGTTTTGTTTGGAGAGGTGGCGTAGATGTTGGAAAAACAAAGACAACCGAAGACACAAAGTTCATGATAGTTGGGATGACATAGAAAAAGAGAGAAAAAAGGGTGTGGTGTGAGAACTTTTTGTTAAAGGACAAATGTTAAGGAGATAGGTGGCCGTGCGCAGGGCTTACACTCAGAATTTGGGTGGCATAGAGGATTGAATAAGAAGAGTGTGAACAATGTCGTTGAGTGTGCGGAGAGAACGCCCTACCTTGCCGTTTTGAGGAGAAGTATAGGGACAGGAGAAACGAAGGAGTATGCCGTGTTGAAGAAAGAAGTGTCGGTTCCTAAGATTATCAAACTCTCGGCCATTGTAATAAAGCGAATGGGGAGGAAGAAGTGTGTATAGACATATCGTTGAAAATTAAGAAAAAATGTATGAACATCAGATTTTTTGCGTAGAGGAAAAGTCCAGACAAAGTGAGTAAAATCATCGAGGATAATAAGATAATATTGAAAACCAGAAATACTAGCATGTGGCGATGTCCATATATCACAATGTAAAAGTTCAAAACCAAAAGTGCTAGAAGAACTAGATGAGCTAAAGGGAAGGTGTACGTTTTCCTGCCTGACATGACTCACATGACTCACACGGGAGTGATCATGATGATAATTATTACATGAGAGGGAAACTTCACTAAGTATGGATGACACCGTTTTATTGTTAGGGTGGCTGAGACGCTGGTGCCAAAGGTTGACAGAGGACATCATGGAGGAGGGTGGGCTGGCGGCAGGCGCTCCATGAACGGAATAGAGGTCACTGATGTCTACGGGTGCTTCTATTCTTGTAGACAGTGTTGGGCCTCCAAGAGCAGAGGTTTGTAGAACAGCAGCAAGTTTCCCTTAAGTGGATCACCCAAGGTTTATCGAACTCAGGGAGGAAGAGGTCAAAGATATCCCTCTCATGCAACCCCGCAACCACAAAGCAAGAAGTCTCTTGTGTCCCCAACACACCTAATAGGTGCACTAGTTCGGCGAAGAGATAGTGAAATACAGGTGGTATGAATGAATATGAGCAGTAGTAACGGTGCCGAGAAAAGTGCTTGCCGGCGTGTGGTTGATGGTGGTAATATTGCGGAAGTACGAGATGCGAGTAAAACAATAAACAAGCAGCGATAGCGATATTTAGGAACAAGGCCTAGGGATCATACTTTCACTAGTGGACACTCTCAACATTGATCACATAACAGAATAAATAAATAGATGCTAGACTCTACACTCTCTTGTTGGATGATGAACACCACTAACTGTAGTAGGATTACACGAACCCTCAATGCCGGAGTTAACAAGCTCCACAATATTCGATGTTCATGTTTAAATAACCTTAGAGTGCATGACAGATCAACATAACCAAACCAAGTACTAACATAGCATGCACACTGTCACCTTCACACTACGGAAGGAGGAATAGATCACATTGATGTCTACGGGAGCTTCTATTCTTGTAGACAGTGTTGGGCCTCCAAGAGCAGAGGTTTGTAGGACAGCAGCAAGTTTCCCTTAAGTGGATCACCCAAGGTTTATCGAACTCAGGGAGGAAGATGTCAAAGATATCCCTCTCATGCAACCCTGCAACCACAAAGCAAGAAGTCTCTTGTGTCCCCAACACACCTAATAGGTGCACTAGTTCGGCGAAGAGATAGTGAAATACAGGTGGTATGAATAAGTAGTAGCAACGGCAACAGAAAAGTGCTTTGCCCAGGACAGTAAACAAGCAGTAGTAACGCAGCAGTAGTAACGCAGCAGTAGTAACGCAGTAAAACAGTAAACAAGCAGTGATAGCGATATTT
Source organism: Lolium rigidum (assembly GCF_022539505.1). Taxonomy (NCBI): domain Eukaryota; kingdom Viridiplantae; phylum Streptophyta; class Magnoliopsida; order Poales; family Poaceae; genus Lolium; species Lolium rigidum. The sequence continues at coordinate 9,052,315 of NC_061512.1, read as the reverse complement.
AGGAACAAGGCCTAGGGATTAGACTTTCACTAGTGGACACTCTCAACATTGATCACATAACAGAATAGATAAATGCATACTCTACACTCTTGTTGGATGATGAACACATTGCGTAAGATTACACGAACCCTCAATGCCGGAGTTAACAAGCTCCACAATAATGCTCATATTTTAGTAACCTTTAGTGTAAGATAGATCAAAAGACTAAACCAAGTACTAGCATAGCATGCACACTTGTCACCTTCATGCATATGTAGGAGGAATAGATCACATCAATATTATCATAGCAATAGTTAACTTCGCAATCTATAAGAGATCATGATCATAGCATAAACCAAGTACTAACACGGTGCACACACTCGTCACCTTTGCACACGTGTAGGAGGAATAAAACTACTTTAATAACATTGCTAGAGTAGCACATAGATAAATTGTGATACAAACACATTGCAATCATAAAGAGATATAAATAAGCACCTCACTATGCCATTCAACGGTGAATAAGTATTCCGTGAAATATAGCCTAAGAGACCCACACGGTGCACACACTTGTCACCTTTACACACGTGGGACAAGGAGTCTCCGGAGATCACATAGGTAAAACTCACTTGACTAGCATAATGACATCTAGATTACAAGCATCATCATATGAATCTCAATCATGTAAGGCAGCTCATGAGATTATTGTATTGAAGCACATAGGAGAGAGATTAACCACATAGCTACCGGTACGGCCCGAGCCTTGATGGAGAACTACTCCCTCCTCATGGGAGCAGCGGCGGTGATGAAGATGGCGGTGGAGATGGCAGCGGTGTCGATGGAGAAGCCTTCGGGGGCACTTCCCCGCTCCGGCAGGGTGCCGGAACGAGACTCCTGTCCCCCGGATCTTGGCTTCGCGATGGCGGCGGCTCGCGGAAGGTTTTCCGTATCGTGGTTTTTCGCCTCGGGGTTTTCGCGACGGAGGCTTTATATAGGCGAAGAGGCGGCGCGGGAGGGTCGAAGGGGTGGCCACACCATATGGCGGCGCGGCCGGGGCCGGGGCCGCGCCGGCCTATGGTGCAGGGGCCCAGTGCCCCCCTCCGGTCCTTCCCGGGTGTTCCGGATGCTTCGGTGAAAATAGGAACCCGGGTCTTCGTTTCGTCCAATTCCGAGAATATTTCGTTACTAGGATTTACGAAACCAAAAACAGCAGAAAACAGGAATTGGCACTTCGGCATCTTGTTAATAGGTTAGTTCCGGAAAATGCACGAATATGACATAAAGTGTGCATAAAACATGTAGGTATCATCAATAATATGGCATAGAACATAAGAAATTATCGATACGTCGGAGACGTATCGGCATCCCCAAGCTTAGTTACGCTCGTCCCGAGCAGGTAAAACGATAACAAAGATAATTTCGAAGTGACATGCCATCATAAACTTGATCATATTGTAAACATATGTAATGAATGCAGCGATCAAAACAATGGTGATGACATGAGTAAACAAGTGAATCATAAAGCAAAGACTTTTCATGAATAGTACTTAAAGACAAGCATCAATAAGTCTTGCATAAGAGTTAACTCATAAAGCAATAAATCAAAGTAAAGGTATTGAAGCAACACAAAGGAAGATTAAGTTTCAGCGGTTGCTTTCAACTTGTAACATGTATATCTCATGGATAATTGTCAACATAGAGTAATATAACAAGTACAATATGCAAGTATGTAGGAATCAATGCACAGTTCACACAAGTGTTTGCTTCTTGAGGTGGAGAGAAATAGGTGAACTGACTCAACATAAAAGTAAAAAAGAATGGTCCTTGAAAGAGGAAAGCATCGATTCTTATATTTGTGCTAGAGCTTTGGTTTTGAAAACATAAAGAGAGCATAAAAGTAAAGTTTTGAGAGGTGTTTGTTGTTGTCAACAAGAGCGGCTCCCATGAAGGACGTTATCTCTACCAGCAAGGTAGATCATCCCTCTTCTCTTTTGTTTACACATGTACTTTAGTTTAGTTTTTCTTTATTTATGGATGACACTCCTCCCAACCTTTTGCTTACACAAGCCATGGCTAACCGAATCCTCGGGTGCCTTCCAACAATCACATACCATGAAGGAGTGTCTATTTGCAAAATTAAGTTGCTTACTTGATGAATCGGAGCAAAACATGTGAAGAGAATTATTAATGCAAGTTAATTAATCGGGCTGGGAACCCCATTGCCGACTCTTTTTGCAAAATTATTGGATAAGCGGATGTGCCACTAGTCCATTGTGAAAGTCCTGTCGAAGTAAATGACAAGATCGAAAGATAAAACACCACATACTTCCTCATGAGCTATAAAACATTGACACAAATCGGAGGTGATAAATTTTGAATTATTTAAAGGTAGCACTCAAGCAATTTACTTTGGAATGGCGGAGAAATACCATGTAGTAGGTAGGTATGGTGGACACAAATGGCATAGTAGTTGGCTCAAGGATTTTGGATGCATGAGAAGTATTCCCTCTCGATACAAGGCTTAGGCTAGCAAGGTTATTTGAAACAAACACAAGGATGAACCGGTGCAGCAAAACTCACATAAAAGACATATTGTAAACATTATAAGACTCTACACCGTCTTCCTTGTTGTTCAAAACTCAATACTAGATGTTATCTAGACTCTAGAGAAACCAAATATGCAAACCAAATTAACAAGCTCTAAGTATTTCTTCATTAATGGGTGCAAAGTATATGATGCAAGAGCTTAAACATGAGCACAACAATTGCCAAGTATCAAATTATCCAAGACATTTTAGCAATTTACTACATGTATCATTTTCCAATTCCAACCATATAACAATTTAACGAAGAAGAAACTTCGCCATGAAAATTAAAAGCTAAGAACACATGTGTTCATATGAACCAGACGGAGCGTGTCTCTCTCCCACACAAGCATTTATTCAAACAAAAACAAAAACAAAAGCACACAGACGCTCCAAGTAAAGTACATAAGATGTGGCCGAATAAAAATATAGTTTCGGGGGAGGAACTCGATAATGTTGTCAATGAAGAAGGGGATGCCTTGGGCATCCCCAAGCTTAGACGCTTGAGTCTTCTTAGAATATGCAGGGGTGAACCACCGGGGCATCCCCAAGCTTAGAGCTTTCACTCTCCTTGATCATAGTATATCATCCTCCTCTCTTGACCCTTGAAAACTTCCTCCACACCAAACTCGAAACAAACTCATTAGAGGGTTAGTGCATAATCAAAAACTCACATGTTCAGAGGTGACACAATCATTCTTAACACTTCGGACATTGCTCAAAGCTACTTGGAAGGTAATGGAACAAAGAAATCCACCCAACACAGCGAAAGAAGCAATGCGAAATAAAAGGCAGAATCTGTCAAAACGAACAGATCCGTAAAGACGAATTTTAAAAGGGCACCAGACTTGCTCAAATGAAAATGCCCAAATTGAATTAAAGTTGCGTACATATCCGAGGATCACTCACGTAAATTGGCATAATTTTCTGAGTTACCTACAGAGAATTAGACCCAGATTCGTGACAGACAAAGAAATCGGAACTGCGCGAGTAATCCAAATCTAGTATTTACTTTACTATCAAAGACTTTACTTGGCACAACAAAACATAAAACTAAGATAAGGAGAGGTTGCTACAGTAGTAAACAACTTCCAAGACACAAATATAAAACAAAGTACTGTAGCAAAATAACACATGGGTTATCTCCCAAGAAGTTCTTTTCTTTATAGCCATTAAGATGGGCTCAGCAGTTTTAATGATGCACTCGCAAGAAATAGTATTTGAAGCAAAAGAGAGCATCAAGAAGCAAATTCAAAACACATTTAAGTCTAACATGCTTCCTATGCATAGGAATCTTGTAAATAGACAAGTTCATGAAGAGCAAAGTAACAAGCATAGGAAGATAAAACAAGTGTAGCTTCAAAAATTTCAGCACATAGAGAGGCATTTTAGTAACATGAAAATTTCTACAACCATATTTTCCTCTCTCATAATAACTTTCAGTAGCATCATGAGCAAACTCAACAATATAACTATCACATAAAGCATTCTTTTCATGAGTCTCATGCATAAAATTATTACTCTCCACATAAGCATAATCAATTTTACTAGTTGTAGTGGGAGCAAATTGAACAAAGTAGCTATCATTATTATTCTCATCAAGTGTAGGAGGCATAGTATAATCACAATAACATTCACTCTCCATAGTAGGTGGCACCAAAAGACCACTATCATTATAATCATAAATAGGAGGCAAAGTATCATCAAAGAAAATTTTCTCCTCAATGCTTGGGGGACTAAAAAGATCATGAAAACCAACTTCCCCAAGCTTAGAACTTTCTACATTATTATCAACAATGGTGTTCAAAGCGTTCATACTAATATTACTACCAGCATGCAAATAAGATTCCATAGGTTTTTTAATTTTCGCATCAAACAATCCATGTTTTAAATCGGGAAATAGAATAAGAAGCTCATTGTTGTCCATTATGCCAAACTAGTGTAAACAAGAAACAAAAAGATGCAATTGCAGGATCTAAAGGAAATAGCTTCGAGCACAAACACAATGGCGCCGGAAAAGTACGTTACACGGAACCGGAGTATGAGTGCCTTTTTACCTTTCCTCCCCGACAACGGCGCCGGAAAAGTGCTTGATGTCTACGGGAGCTTCTATTCTTGTAGACGGTGTTGGGCCTCCAAGAGCGAGAGGTTTGTAGGACAGCAGCAAGTTTCCCTTAAGTGGATCACCCAAGGTTTATCGAACTCAGGGAGGAAGAGGTCAAAGATATCCCTCTCATGCAACCCTGCAACCACAAAGCAAGAAGTCTCTTGTGTCCCCAACACACCTAATAGGTGCACTAGTTCGGCGAAGAGATAGTGAAATACAGGTGGTATGAATAAGTAGTAGCAACGGCAACGGAAAAGTGCTTTGCCCAGGACAGTAAACAAGCAGTAGTAACGCAGCAGTGAGTAACGCAAAGAAACGAGTAAACAAGCAGCGATAGCGATATTTAGGAACAAGGCCTAGGGATTAGACTTTCACTAGTGGACACTCTCAACATTGATCACATAACAAAATAGATAAATGCATACTCTACACTCTTGTTGGATGATGAACACATTGCGTAGGATTACACGAACCCTCAATGCCGGAGTTAACAAGCTCCACAATAATGCTCATATTTTAGTAACCTTTAGTGTAAGATAGATCAAAAGACTAAACCAAGTACTAGCATAGCATGCACACTCGTCACCTTCATGCATATGTAGGAGGAATAGATCACATCAATATTATCATAGCAATAGTTAACTTCGCAATCTACAAGAGATCATGATCATAGCATAAACCAAGTACTAACACGGTGCACACACTGTCACCTTTGCACACGTGTAGGAGGAATAAAACTACTTTAATAACATTGCTAGAGTAGCACATAGATAAATTGTGATACAAACACATTGCAATCATAAAGAGATATAAATAAGCACCTCACTATGCCATTCAACAGTGAATAAGTATTCTCGTGAAATATAGCCTAAGAGACCCACACGGTGCACACACTCTGTCACCTTTACACACGTGGGACAAGGAGTCTCCGGAGATCACATAGGTAAAACTCACTTGACTAGCATAATGACATCTAGATTACAAGCATCATCATATGAATCTCAATCATGTAAGGCAGCTCATGAGATTATTGTATTGAAGCACATAGGAGAGAGATTAACCACATAGCTACCGGTACAGCCCCGAGCCTTGATGGAGAACTACTCCCTCCTCATGGGAGCAGCAGCGGTGATGAAGATGGCGGTGGAGATGGCAGCGGTGTCGATGGAGAAGCCTTCCGGGGCACTTCCCCGCTCCGGCGGGGTGCCGGAACGGAGACTCCTGTCCCCCGGATCTTGGCTTCGCGATGGCGGCGGCTCCGGAAGGTTTTCCGTATCGTGGTTTTTCGCCTCGGGGTTTTCGCGACGGAGGCTTTATATAGGCGAAGAGGCGGCGCGAGAGGGTCGAAGGGGTGGCCACACCATATGGCGGCGCGGCCGGGGCCCGGGCCGCGCCGGCCTATGGTCCGGGGGCCCGAGTGCCCCCCTGCGGTCCTTCCCGGGTGTTCGGATGCTTCCGGTGAAAATAGGAACCCGGGTCTTCGTTTCGTCCAATTCCGAGAATATTTCGTTACTAGGATTTACGAAACCAAAAACAGCGAGAAAACATGAACCGGCACTTCGGCATCTTGTTAATAGGTTAGTTCCAGAAAATGCACGAATATGACATAAAGTGTGCATAAAACATGTAGGTATCATCAATAATATGGCATAGAACATAAGAAATTATCGATACGTCGGAGACGTATCACACATCAATACCATCATAGCAATATTTAACTTCATAATCTACAAGAGATCATAATCATAGCCTACGCCAAGTACTACACGATGCACACACTGTCACCATTACACCGTGCAGGAGGAATAAACTACTTTAATAACATCACTAGAGTAGCACGCAGATAAATTGTGATACAAAACACATTGCAATCATAAAGAGATATAAATAAGCACTTCACTATGCCATTCATAACAGTGAATAAGTATTCGGTGAAATATAGCCTAAGAGACCCACACGGTGCACACACTGTCACCTTTACACACGTGGGACAAGGAGTCTCCGGAGATCACATAAGTAAAATCCACTTGACTAGCACAATGACATCAAGATTACAAGCATCATCATATGAATCTCAATCATGTAAGGCAGCTCATGAGATTATTGTATTGAAGCACATAGGAGAGAGATTAACCACATAGCTACCGGTACAGCCCCGAGCCTCGATGGAGAACTACTCCCTCCTCATGGGAGACAAGCATCGTTGATGAAGATGGCGGTGGTGTCGATGGAGGAGCCTTCGGGGGCACTTCCCCGTCCCGGCGGCGTGCCGGAACAGAGACTCCTGTCCCCCAGATCTTGGCTTCGCGATGGCGGCGGCTCTGGAAGGTTTCTCGTACCGTGGCTTTTTTCGTATCGAGGTTTTAGGTCAGGGACCTTTATATAGGCGAAGAGGCGGAGTCGGGGAGGCGACGAGGCGGTGACACACTAGGGGGGCGTGCCCCCCCTAGGCCGCGCCGCCCTGTCATATGGGGGCCCAGTGGCCCCCCCTCTGGCGACTCTCGGGTGTTCTGGAAGCTTCGTGGAAAAATAGGATGCTGGGCCTTGATTTCGTCCGATTCCGAGAATATTTCCTTACTAGGATTTCTGGAACCAAAAACAGCAGAAAACAGGAACTAGCCCTTCAGCATCTCATCAATAGGTTAGTTCCGGAAAACGCATAATAATGACATAAAGTATGCATAAAACATGTAGATATCATCAATAATGTGGCATGGAACATAAGAAATTATCGATACGTCGGAGACGTATCAGCATCCCCAAGCTTAGTTTCGCTCGTCCCGAGCGGGTAAACGATAACAAAGATAATTTCTGGAGTGACATGCCATCATAACCTTGATCATACTATTGTAGACACATGTAATGAATGCAGCGATCAAAACAATGGTAATGACATGAGTAAACAACTGAATCATAAAGCAAAGACTTATCATGAATAGTACTTTCAAGACAAGCATCAATAAGTCTTGCATAAGAGTTAACTCATAAAGCAATAAATTCAAAGTAAAGGCATTGAAGCAACACAAAGGATGATTAAGTTTTAGCGGTTGCTTTCAACTTGTAACATGTATATCTCATGGATAATTGTCAATGTAAAGTAATATAACAAGTGCAATATGCAAGTATGTAGGAATCAATGCACAGTTCACACAAGTGTTTGCTTCTTGAGGTGGAGAGAAATAGGTGAACTGACTCAACATAAAAGTAAAAGAAAGGTCCTTCAAAGAGGAAAGCATCGATTGCTATATTTGTGCTAGAGCTTTTATTTTGAAAACAAGAAACAATTTTGTCAACGGTAGTAATAAAGCATATGTATTATGTAAATTATATCTTACAAGTTGCAAGCCTCATGCATAGTATACTAATAGTGCCCGCACCTTGTCCTAATTAGCTTGGACTACCGGATCATCGCAATACACATGTTTTAACCAAGTGTCACAAAGGGGTACCTCCATGCCGCCTGTACAAAGGTCTAAGGAGAAAGCTCGCATTTTGGATTTCTCGCTTTTGATTATTCTCAACTTAGACATCCATACCGGGACAACATGGACAACGGATAATGGACTCCTCTTTAATGCATAAGCATGTAGCAACAATTAGTGTTCTCATATGAGATTGAGGATATATGTCCAAAACTGAAACTTCCACCATGATTCATGGCTTTAGTTAGCGGCCCAATGTTCTTCTCTAACAATATGCATGCTCTAACCATTAAAGTGGTAGATCTCCCTTACTTCAGACAAGACGGACATGCATAGCAACTCACATGATATTCAACAAAGAGTAGAGCGTCCCCAGAAACATGGTTATCGCACAACAAGCAACTTAATAAGAGATAAAGTGCATAAGTACATATTCAATACCACAATAGTTTTTAAGCTATTTGTCCCATGAGCTATATATTGTAAAGGTAGGGAATGGAAATTTTAAAGGTAGCACTCAAGCAATTTACTTTGGAATGGCGGAGAAATACCATGTAGTAGGTAGGTATGGTGGACACAAATGGCATAGTGGTTGGCTCAAGGATTTTGGATGCATGAGAAGTATTCCCTCTCGATACAAGGTTTAGGCTAGCAAGGTTATTTGAAACAAACACAAGGATGAACCGGTGCAGCAAAACTCACATAAAAGACATATTGTAAACATTATAAGACTCTACACCGTCTTCCTTGTTGTTCAAAACTCAATACTAGAAATTATCTAGACTTTAGAGAGACCAATTATGCAAACCAAATTTTAGCAAGCTCTATGTATTTCTTCATTAATAGGTGCAAGGTATATGATGCAAGAGCTTAAACATGAGCACAACAATTGCCAAGTATCACATTATTCAAGACATTCTACCAATTACTACATGTAGCATTTTCCGTTTCAAACCATATAACAATTAACGAAGCAGTTTCAACCTTCACCATGAAAATTAAAAACTAAGAACATATATGTTCATATGAACCAGCGGAGCGTGTCTCTCTCCCACACAAGCATTTATTCAAACAAAAACAAAAAAAAAACAAAAGCACACAGACGCTCCAAGTAAAGTACATAAGATGTGGCCGAATAAAAATATAGTTTCAAGAGAAGGAACCTGATAATTTGTCGATGAAGAAGGGGATGCCTTGGGCATCCCCAAGATTAGATGCTTGAGTCTTCTTGAAATATGCAGGGATGAACCACGGGGCATCCCCAAGCTTAGACTCTTCACTCTTCTTGATCATAGTATATCATCCTCCTCTCTTGACCCTTGAAAACTTCCTTCACACCAAACTCGAAACAAACTCATTAGAGGGTTAGTGCATAATGAAAAATTCACATGTTCAGAGGTGACACAATCATTCTTAACACTTCTGGACATTGCACAAAGCTACTGGAAGGTAATGGAACAAAGAAATACATCCAACACAGCAAAAGAGGCAATGCGAAATAAAAGGTAGAATCTGTCAAAACAGAACAGTCCGTAAATACGAATTTTATTGAGGCACCGGACTTGCTCGAGATGAAAATGCCCAAATTTAATGAAAGTTGCGTACATATCCGAGGATCACTCACGTAAATTGGCATATTTTTCAGAGTTACCTACAGAGAATTAGGTCCAGATTCGTGACAGCAAAGAAATCTGTTTCTGCGCAGTAATCCAAATCTAGTATGAACCTTACTATCAACGACTTTACTTGGCACAACAATGCACAAAACTAAGATAAGAAGAGGTTGCTACAGTAGTAACAACTTCCAAGACTCAAATATAAAACAAAGTTACTGTAGCAAAATAAACACATGGGTTATCTCCCAAGAAGTTCTTTCTTTATAGCCATTAAGATGGGCTCAGCAGTTTTAATGATGCACTCGCAAGAAATAAGAGTTGAAGCAAAAGAGAGCATCAAGAGGCAAATTCAAAACAAATTTAAGCCTAACATGCTTCCTATGAAAAGGAATCTTGTAAATAAACAAGTTCATGAGGAGCAAAGTAATAAGCATAGGAAGATAGAACAAGTGTAGCTTCAAAAATTTCAGCACATAGAGAGGCATTTTAGTAACATGAAAATTTCTACAACCATATTTTCCTCTCTCATAATAACTTTCAGTAGCATCATGAGAAAACTCAACAATATAAGTATCACATAAAACATCTTTATTGACATGCATAAAAGTATCATTACCCTCCACATAAGCATAGTCAATTTTATTGGTAATAGTGGGAGCAAATTCAACAAAGTAGCTATCATTATTATTCTCATCATCAAATATAGGAGGCATATTGTAATCATAATCAAATTTATCCTCCATAACAGAGCGGTACTAAAAGACCAATATCATTATAATCATCATAAATAGGAGGCAAAGTATCATCAAAGTAAATTTTCTCCTCAATGCTTGGGGGACTAAAAAGATCATGCTCATCGAAACCAGCTTCCCCAAGCTTAGAACTTTCTATATCATTAGCAACAATGGTATTCAAAGTATTCATGCTAATATGTTCCATGGGTTTTTTAATTTTTGGATCAAACCATCCATGTCTTAAATCAGGAAATAGAATAAGAAGCTCATTGTTGTCCATTATGCCTAACTAGTGTAAACAAGAAACAAAAAGATGCAATTGCAGGATCTAAAGGAAATAGCTTCGAGCACACACACAACGGAGCCGGAAAAGTACTTTACCCGGGACCGGAGTATGAGTGCCTTTTACCTTTCCTCCCAGGCAACGGCGCCGAGAAAAGTGCTTGATGTCTACGGGTGCTTCTATTCTTGTAGACAGGTGTTGGGCCTCCAAGAGCGAGAGGTTTGTAGAACAGCAGACAAGTTTCCCTTAAGTGGATCACCCAAGGTTTATCGAACTCGGGGAGGAAGAGGTCAAAGATATCCCTCTCATGCAACCCTGCAACCACAAAGCAAGAAGTCTCTTGTGTCCCCAACACACCTAATAGGTGCACTAGTTCGGCGAAGAGATAGTGAAATACAGGTGGTATGAATGAATATGAGCGAGTAGTAACGGTGCCGAGAAAAGTGCTTGTCTGGCGTGTGGTTGATGGTGGTAATATTGCAGGAAGTACGAGATGCAGTAAAACGAGTAAACAAGCAGCGATAGCGATATTTAGGAACAAGGCCTAGGGATCATACTTTCACTAGTGGACACTCTCAACATTGATCACATAACAGAATAAATAAATAGATGCTAGACTCTACACTCTCTTGTTGGATGATGAACACCACTAAGCGTGTAGGATTACACGAACCCTCAATGCCGGAGTTAACAAGCTCCACAATATTCGATGTTCATGTTTAAATAACCTTAGAGTGCATGACAGATCAACATAACCAAACCAAGTACTAACATCAATACGAAAGGAGGCATAGATCACATCAATACCATCATAGCAATAGTTAACTTCATAATCTACAAGAGATCACAATCATAGCCTACGCCAAGTACTACACGATGCACACACTTGTCACCATTACACCGTGCAGGAGGAATAAACTAGTTTAATAACATCACTAGAGTAGCACGCAGATAAATTGTGATACAAAACACATTGCAATCATAAAGAGATATAAATAAGCACTTCACTATGCCATTCATAACAGTGAATAAGTATTCGGTGAAATATAGCCTAAGAGACCCACACGGTGCACACCTCTGTCACCTTTACACACGTGGGACAAGGAGTCTCCAGGAGATCACATAAGTAAAATCCACTTGACTAGCACAATGACATCTAGATTACAAGCATCATCATATGAATCTCAATCATGTAAGGCAGCTCATGAGATTATTGTATTGAAGCACATAGGAGAGAGATTAACCACATAGCTACCGGTACAGCCCCGAGCCTCGATGGAGAACTACTCCCTCCTCATGGGAGACAGCAACGTTGATGAAGATGGCGGTGGTGTCGATGGAGGAGGAGCCTTCCGAGGGCACTTCCCCGTCCCGGCGGCGTGCCGGAACAGAGACTCCTGTCCCCCAGATCTTGGCTTCGCGATGGCGGCGGCTCTGGAAGGTTTCTCGTACCGTGGCTTTTTTCGTATCGAGGTTTTAGGTCGGGGACCTTTATATAGGCGAAGAGGCGGAGTCGGGGAGGCGACGAGGCGGTGACACACTAGGGGCGCCCCCTAGGCCGCGCCGCCACTGTCATCCAGGGGCCCGGTGGCCCCCTCCGGCGACTCTCGGGTGTTCGGAAGCTTCGTGGAAAAATAGGATGCTTGGGCCTTGATTTCGTCCGATTCCGAGAATATTTCCTTACTAGGATTTACTGGAACCAAAAACGACAGAAAACGGAACTGGCCCTTCGGCATCTCGTCAATAGGTTAGTTCCGGAAAACGCATAATAATGACATAAAGTATGCATAAAACATGTAGATATCATCAATAATGTGGCATGGAACATAAGAATTATCGATACGTCGGAGACGTATCAGTCACCAGAGCTATTGAAGCGAGCGATCTCCACCTTGGTCAGAAAATCCTTCACAGATAAGCCAAAAGGGTCAAACTCGACATAGACAAGATTATTAGTGGTGAATTTACGCACAAAAATTAAATTTTTGATGAGAGCAGGTGCGACAAGAACATCTCGAAGTAAAAGGGGTTTAGTAGGAGAGGGCAGTTGTGTATGACCGGCACAATAGATGGGGATGGTGGAGCCATTGCCTAAAGAGTTATGGAAGAAAAGGGGGAAGAGATGCAATTTGCATATTACTCGAAGAAGACATATGACTAGAGGTTCCAGAGTCGAAAATCCAGTCCATACTTGAGTTTCCCTAAGCAACAAAGTTGTTCATGGCCTGCAAAAAAAGCAGCTTTGTACGATGTGGACGACGGTGGAGGCAGCTGGTACGGCGCACCCGCGGGGGCATGCATGTGGTATGGCGCGTAGAGGGCACCGCCATCGATGGTCTAGGGCGCTAGATGAGGAGCACCATAGGGGTTGTGCGTCAGAGAAGCAAGATAGGCATGCACAGGGGAGCGTAACCCCATGAGACCAGGTGATCCTGTGTGGGGGCGCATACCCGGCACCAAGGCACCGGAGTAGGCAAGTGGAGCACCAAGCAGGGCCGAGTTAGATTAGGGCATCGGCCACACCTAGACGAGGCATGTCCAAGGGTCATGTGAAGGGCGCCAATTCAGAGAAGCGGGAGGTGCAGGTGGCAGCATGGTGCTAGAGGGGAGGCTGTCGATGCTGCCGGTAGTCGAGGCGGCCTTTAGATTGAGTTTTTGCCGCGGTAGTTTGGACTCGGGCGCCAGCTAGAGGGAGGATGCACCGATGGCGGGGGCAGGACTGCAGGAGGCAGTGGGCGTGGAACGACGTCAAAGGCTTGAGGGTGCGACTCCTTGGTGGTGATGGCGCGGTCAGCCCACTGTAACATGGAGCGGACCTCATCGAAGGAGGGAGGTGGCTGCATCATGGGGATGAAGGACGCCTGCTTGTCGAAGCGATCGACGAGCCTTACGAGGAGGACCTTGATGAGTTGTCGGTCGTCGATAGGGTCCCCAAGCTCTCGAAGCTCGTCGACGATGTACTGAAGCCGTTGGTAGTAGACGCCCACCTGGGAGTCACCATGGACGGTTTTTTGCGGAGCTCCGTGTGAAGGGTGTTGATGCGGGAGTTGACATTGTCTTGGAAATGCTGGCGTAGGGCCACCCGAAGTGCGGCGGTGTTGGTGGCGTGGCGAAAGACAACATTGAAGATCTCGGTGGACGCCCTCTGGTAGATCCATTAAATGACAGCGAGATCGTCTTGACCCAACGAGGATCCGAGGTGATGGCGATGTGGTCCAAGAGGTTGCAGCGGCCGAGGTGGACCTCGAAGAGATGACGCCAATGGTAATAGTTGTGCTTTGGTAGGTCTAGGGTAATTGAAATTACGGGTGTGACGTCGGAAATAGTATAACATACTTTATGGTGGTAGAGATAGTTGGGGCTAGAGAGGGAGCAGAGGAAGAGGACGCGTGGCGAAGCTAGATGGTTTGGCGGCGGCGACGGCGGCGCGCCACTCGAAGGAGCCAGTTGGCGGCGACGATGGTGGGGTGGGAGGTGGAGGCATGCCCTAGGATTGTTACCAATCTGATAGCATGTAGAATTATAATGAAACTCAACTTATGTGATTTTTGAAGATTCCAAGAAGTATTTATAGGCCTAAGCCCATCCAACTTAGCCTAAAACCCTAGCCGCCATCTACTTGTATTACAAGCATAGAAACATAATCTAACATAAATCA
>NC_061512.1:9025809-9037831 GCF_022539505.1 Lolium rigidum | reverse complement strand
GGTATGTGATTGTTGGAAGGCACCCGAGGATTCGGTTAGCCATGGCTTGTGTAAGCAAAAGGTTGGGAGGAGTGTCATCCATAAATAAAGAAAAACTAAACTAAAGTACATGTGTAAACAAAAGAGAAGAGGGATGATCTACCTTGTTCGGTAGAGATAACGTCCTTCATGGGAGCCGCTCTTGAAAGTCTGGTTGATGAGGTAGTTAGAGTACCCGCTACCATTCGTTGACAACAACATACACCTCTCAAAACTTTATTTTTATGCTCTCTTTATGTTTTCAAAATAAAAGCTCTAGCACAAATATAGCAATCGATGCTTTCCTCTTTGAAGGACCATTCTTTTACTTTCATTGTTGAGTCAGTTCACCTATTTCTCTCCATCTCAAGAAGCAAACACTTGTGTGAACTGTGCATTGATTCCTACATACTTGCTTATTGCACTTATTATATTACTCTATGTTGACAATATCCATGAGATATACATGTTACAAGTTGAAAGCAACCGCTGAAACTTAATCTTCTTTTGTGTTGCTTCAATACCTTTACTTTGAATTATTGCTTTATGAGTTAACTCTTATGCAAGACTTATTGATGCTTGTCTTGAAGTACTATTCATGAAAAGTCTTTGCTTTATGATTCAGTTGTTTACCCATGTCATATACATTGTTTTGATCGCTGCATTCACTACATATGCTTTACAAATAGTATGATCAAGTTTATGATGGCATGTCACTCCAGAAATTATCTTTGTTATCGTTTTACCTGCTCGGGACGAGCAGGAACTAAGCTTGGGGATGCTGATACGTCTCCAACGTATCGATAATTTCTTGTGTTCCATGCCACATTATTGATGTTATCTACATGTTTTATGCACACTTTATGTCATATTCGTGCATTTTCTGGAACTAACCTATTAACAAGATGCCGAAGTGCCGGTTCTCGTTTTCTGCTGTTTTTGGTTTCGAAATCCTAGTAACGAAATATTCTCGGAATCGGACGAAATCAACGCCCAGAGTTCCTATTTTACCCGGAAGCATCCAGAACACCCGAGAACCGCCAGAGAGGGGGCACAGGGCCACCAAACCCTAGCCCGGCGCGGCCAAGGGGGCGCGCCCCCCTAGGGTGTGGGCCCCCCTTCGACCTTCCTGCGCCGCCTCTCCGCCTATAAAAAGCCCCTGGATCAGAAAACCCGATACCAATTGACGAAACCCACAGAAACCTGCCAGAGCCGCCGCCATCGCGAAGCCAAGATCTGGGGGACAGGATCTCTTTCCGGCACCCTGCCGGAGCGGGGAAGTGCCCCGGAAGGCTTCTCCATCGACACCGCTGCCATCTCCACCGCCATCTTCATCACCGCTGCTGCTCCCATGAGGAGGGAGTAGTTCTCCATCGAGGCTCGGGGCTGTACCGGTAGCTATGTGGTTCATCTCTCTCCTATGTGTTTCAATACAATAATCTCATGAGCTGCCCTACATGATTGAGATTCATATGATGATGCTTGTAATCTAGATGTCATTATGCTAGTCTAGTGAGTTTTACTTATGTGATCTCCGGAGACTCCTAGTCCCACGTGTGTAAAGGTGACAGTGTGTGCACCGTGTGGGTCTCTTAGGCCATATTTCACAGAATACTTACTCATTGAATGGCATAGTGAGGTGCTTATTTATATCTCTTTATGATTGCAGCATGTATGTATCACTACTATCTATGTGCTACTCTAGTGATTTGTTATTAAAGTAGTTTATTCCTCCTGCATGTGTGCAAAGGTGACAGTGCGTGCACCGTGTTAGTACTTGGTTTGTGCTATGATCATGATCTCTTGTAGATTATGGAGTTAACTATTGCTATGATAATATTGATGTGATCTATTCCTCCTACATATGCATGAAGGTGACGAGTGTGCATGCTATGCTAGTACTTGGTTTAGTAGCGTTGATCTATCTTACACTAAAGGTTACTAAAACATGAGCATTATTGTGGAGCTTGTTAACTCCGGCATTGAGGGTTCGTGTAATCCTACGCAATGTGTTCATCATCCAACAAAAGTGTAGAGTATGCATTTATCTATTCTGTTATGTGATCAATGTTGAGAGTGTCCACTAGTGAAAGTGTAATCCCTAGGCCTTGTTCCTAAATACTCGCTGAGTTACTACTTGCTTGTTTATCGTTTCTACTGCGTTACTCACTGTCTGCAATACCACCACCATCAACTACACGCCAAGCACTTTTCTACAGCACCGTTGCTACTGCTCATACTTATTTATACCACTCGTATTTCACTATCTCTTCGCCGAACTAGTGCACCTATTAGGTGTGTTGGGGACACAAGAGACTTCTTGCTTTGTGGTTGCGGGGTTGCATGAGAGGGATATCTTTGACCTCTTCCTCCCTGAGTTCGATAAACCTTGGGTATCCACTTAAGGGAAACTTGCTGCTGTTCTACAAACCTCTGCTCTTGGAGGCCCAACACTGTCTACAAGAATAGAAGCTCCCGTAGACATCAAGCACCAAAACCCTAATGAGCATCCTGTCGAGCGGTAAAACTAGTCTCTTCTGGGGAAGTTCCTAGTCACGTTATATCGATAGGCTGTGTCTATGGTTGGGAACAAGCACACTGTACGCTATGTGGACTCGGAGTAACAAAAACTGACACACTATGATAAACTAGATGATAGAGAAAACACAAACCCTAACAATTCTACTAGATGAAAGATAAAGATACGCAAAAACAACTACGAAATGCAACTAAAACTCGAAATTAGTGCAATCTAAGGCTATGGCAAACCCTAACCCTAACTTTTTATGGCTTTTTCTGGATAGGAAAACACTCACAACTCAACTATGGGGTGGATTGTGGATGGCTTACCGAGGAAAACTGGAAATCTGATACCAAGATGATATGGGGTGGCCTGATCTTCTCAGTAAGCAAAGGTGGTGATGATGATCACGGGGTGATAGCAGCGGAGAAACACGACGATGTAGTGGATGATAACTTGTATGACGCAACGAGATCTCTCGATTGGTCCCTGTCGCCAGATGCAACAGCTCTCAACCCTGCAAGATATTCGCAACTCCACACACTTGCGCACGTAGCCGCCGACCACTAAGCGGTATGTTGCAACCGTCTAATTCCCAATGGAACATCAGATCACACAAGACTTAAACAGGATCTACACAATATCCAAGCAATATGGTGTAGGGAATTCAATAGTTTTGCAGAGCAAACAACTAAGAACTAGGGGTTATCTTAAACGTGGTCTAAAGCGGCTAGGGGTCGTCCAAGGCACTTATATAGGCGTCCGGGACGAGTTCGGTCGAAAAATACAAGTAAAACCGACCCAGAATAGATCGGTCGAGACAGGACTCGGGCCGAGTCCGGTCCGGAATCCGGTCGACCGGGCTGTGGACCGGCCGGGCCAGTCGGTGGTCCGGTCAACCGGTGCGCCAGCCGGGAAGCTGCGAAGTTTCCGGTTTCTGCCCGTACGATGCACTCCCTCCGGTTGGCCGCCGGTTGGCGGCCGGTCGACCGAGCCGGGGACCGGGCGGCCCGGCGTGGGGGCCGGTCGGCCGGGACGCCTGGACCGGCCTGGACTTCTTCTTCTCCTCTCGCGCACTCCTCCCGCTCCTCCCTCGCGCGTCCATGAGATATCTTCATGTCCAGCTCCTTGTCCAGCTTCACGGCCATCTTCACGTCCAGCTGCTCCTCTCCTCCTCGTGCGATGCTTGTCTCCTCTTCATACCTGATGATACATAAGTAATAGGACTTAGGTAGTATAAAGTTCTCATCAATCAAGGTATCGTTTAGGAAAAAGTTCACCTGTTGTTTAAGTAGCTTCGCACGAGCTCGTGTCATTGGTCCAATCCTGACTTCATTGGACTTGAGCTTTACAGCAGGTTCATCTTCAGTTGGCAATGACGGAGGTAGTAGTGAGGTAGGGATATCCTCATCATGTGTAGTGCATCCTGTGGCGCACATGGTTAGGCATCCTGTGGCGCACACGTAGGCATCCTGTGGCGCACGCCTATACTGCTATGTGTGGTGCACAGTGCAGTGCGCCATTGGTATCACTGTTAATAGTGGCGCACCACTAGTGCGTCACTACTAATTTGTTAGCAGTGGCGTGATAGTAGTGGCGCACCACTAGTGCGCCACTGATAGCAAAAAGTGGTGCGCCACTGATTGCCTATTTTCTAGTAGTGAAAAGACAAATCGATAAAACCTCGAATATTGAAAACGCAATAGAGAATGCATATGGAATCCACTTTTAATGAATGTGAGCTTGTCATGGACATAAAGAAAAAATCTAAATCCTTTCATGGATAAGAACCAAATAAGAACCAATAAATATGATGCGACATATGCAAAGGTTTGTGCTCTCTCTGAATGATTCGATTAAGTTAACCACTCAATAGCCCCTCTTGATAGTACATCTATCCATCCTATAAGATGGTCTCCCTACTAACACCTTAACCATGCGAATTCCACTTGATCTTGATGATGAGATCTTGTCTGCTTTAAGATGAAACACCTTTCTTCATTGTGATTGCATGGTGAAGTCTTGTGAATTGCTCCTCATACTCCACTATGAGAGGGCCTCTACTTTGGTCATACCTTCACAACAATTGGATCACCATATGGATGGAAAGTTTCAAGCATATAATTCTTCGAGATGGCTCATCTTAAACTTGCACTTAGTTTCTTCTTTCTTCATAGTGTTGATGTCTTGAAGATACACATGAGAGCTCACTACATCTTCTTCTTCAAGACATATTATTCATTGGCTCAACTCTCTCATGACCAATCTTTAGATCACTCCTTGATTACTGCCTTGTTGATCACTTCATCTTCCTCAGTTTCTTCTTCTTTCAACCTTGAAGCCAATAAATGGTTCAAACATTGTCTATGGACAAATCCTATAAACATAACTGAATGCAAATATTAGTCCATAGGGATTGTTATTAATTATCAAAATCACACATGAGGGCTCCATGCACTTTCAAAACCACATTCCATTTAGCCAACCAATATTTCTTTTTCTCACTATCTCGTTCCCAAAAAAATCTTGATCGGGAATAATCCAATCGTTGCAAGACTCATTTAAAAAATTGTAAGAAGGAAATCATATATAGTATCATATTACTGAATACTGAATTAATGAGAACCAATCGTCCACCAAAAGATAGCAACTTGCCTTTCCAGCTAGCTAGACGCTTCTGAAGTCTTTCCTCGACATGTTTTCATTCAGCATTTGTAAGCCTTCGATAATGAATCGAAATGTCTAAGTAACTCGTAGGAAACTGACTAACCCTGTAGCCAAAAAGGTCAGCATACATGGTGTCCTCGTCTTGAGCCCCACCAACGCAAAACACTCACTTTAATGATAGCTTCTCAAAAATATGATAAAATCAACTTAAGATTTTTTTTGCTTTGTCAAAATCGTGTTCCGCATAGAATGAATATCATATACTGAAGAATGGATAGTCCACCATCGATAAGATGTACAATTACCCCTACAATTCGGCCATCAACTACACGCTCAATAATTATGGCTAGCATATCAACTACTAAATTAAATAGCATGGGTGATAATAGATCGTCTTGTCTTAATCTTTTTTTTCGTATGAACGTATTTGCCAATTTCATTATGAACCTTGATTACGATACTTCCTCCGAGAACAAAATTATAATTAGAGCACGTCACTCTTCTGAAAAACCTTCCATGTGAGTGTTTGTTGAAGGAAAGACGGTTTGACCATTTGAGTGCTCTGGGCGAGACATGTGCATTTCACCGACCCACAAAAAGACTCTACCTCTTTGACTCTTTTTTGTTTTTGTTTTTCAGAGAAAGCGGTTACTAGAGACAAAATGCAATCACAGTTCATCGTTTGAGCGATTTTTGCCGGAACATCATATACCGTAGTTCGGCCATGGTGTTCTCTCTAGCTAGCACTACCCCAGGCAGAGACATTCCTGACGGCTATTACCCGTCAGAAATAACCCAAAAACCGTCAGGAATACACGTTCCTGACGCGGTTCGTCAGGAATGGTCCGTCGGGAATGAGCTGTCAGGAAAGATACCTGTTCCTGACGGTGACCGACGGGAAAGATTACTCCTGACGGCTATTCCTGACGAAGCACAGGAACCACGGATACAGACATCACTGACGGTGGAGGGCGTCAGGAAAGGTCGTCAGGACTGTGACCGTCAGGAATACTGTGTTGATCCTGACTACCAGAAATAACTCTCAGGAATAGCGCCTCGTCAGGAAAGGTTTCCTGACGTTGGACTTACCAACAGGAAAGAAACCTGGCCCATCCTATTGAGTATTTTGGGATCATTGAGGATATTCTAAAAATTTCATGGGAAGGCAGTATGGAACTTGAGCTAGTATTGTTCAAGTGTCGTTGGTTCGATCCAACTTCTAATGGTATTAGGCGCACACCAAATTTGGGTCTGGTGGAGGTTAAACACTGCACAAGACTTACCAACTTTGATCCCTTTGTGTTGGCTAGTCAAGTTACACAAGTGTACTATCTGCCGTACGCATGTCAAAGCCCCGCATTATCACCTTGGTGGATTGTGTACCACGTGCCACCTAGAGACCGACTGCTCTCTGTTGATAGCAACACCGAAGTTCTATCTGAAGATTTGCCAACCTTTCAAGAGGATGTCCTACGAGGGATATTCGGGGTAGAGACAGGAAACGAATTGGATGATTTGGACCCTACTGGTGTAGATGAAATAACTGATCCGAAGGAACTAGAGGTGTTGGCAAAGAAGCGCAAAAATCCCTCTTCAAATGAAGAAGAGGAATTGGATGAAGAAGATGAAGAAGCGGAAGAGGACGAACAAGTGGAAGAAGAGGAGGATGTTGAAGACGAAGAATCAGATGATGAAGAAGATGAAGAAAATGAAGTGGAGGAAGTGGAAGAGGAGGAAGCAAGGAGAGGACGAAGTGGAAGAATAAAGAGAATGAAGAAAAACACTGATTATGTTCTATTTAGTTTTTTTGTGATACCGCATCATTTTTGCGGTCTCCTCATGAGCATACAATCGTTGCAACCTATCTGTTATGGGCATGTATCGCAACACTTTATGTGCGACCTTCTTGGAACCTTCTTTGTACCGAGGGGCGTTACAAATATCACACTTAAGTTTAGCCTCATTGTCTTTGTAATAGAGCATGCAATTATTGCGACACACATGTATTTTATGATATGGCATACCAAGACCCTCTAGCAATTTCTTGGACCTATAGAAATTCGTCGGCAAGGATGAATTGCTAGGCAGCAGCTCATGTATAAGCTGAAGCGTATCATTATAAGCAGATTCGGATTGGTTGTTCATTGACTTTATGGTCAACAACCGTGCTATGGCAGACATAGTTGAGTGGCTTGTGTTTTCATGCACCAACTCTTTCACACTATCAAGCATCCTATAAAAAGCTTTCGCAGATTCTATTGGTTCCTCTCCTACTAGAGGGTTAGAAGCAGCTAAGTCAGTCACCATATCATCCATCCTATCATTATCATCCATGTAAGCACCTACATGGTCTGTCAGATGGACACGGCCCTCACCATGTTCTGTCCAAACATTGTAATTCCTCTTAAAACCAAAGCCACACAAATCTAACTCCACAGCATCTCTATCCTTCGTAATATAGTTACGACAGTCTGCGCAGGGACACTTGATCTTCCCATTCTGCACAACATTGGCTTGAGCAGAGAAAGCAAAATCTAAGAATTCCTTTGTGTTTTCATACCACTCATCAGTAGATTTACCACGTTTCCAACCACTATACATCCAACCTCGATCATTCTGTTTTTACAATTAAAAAAATATTGCGACCAACATATCACAATGCAGCAACGCAATGGAAATAAAAACAATTATAAACATAAAGGAATGTCATATCAAGTACATACCGAAGTGTCACCTTCACCAGCCATGGCACGTCAGCACACTTGGATCGATCTTGCCTGCTAACGACAAACATATTAGATTACTAATTGCCTTTATTCACAAATGAAAGATTTGGATTACATGTACATAGGCGAGTACTAGAATGCAATCCAACGGAGCAGAGAAGAAGACCAGATCGATAGTAAACTGGAGGTGCGATGGAGAGTATATCTACGGGGAGACGGAGAAGATGTAGGAGCAGGTCGGTCCCTGCAAATCAGGCGGGCGTCGCGTCAGAAGATTACTTGTTCCGCCTGGCCGGCTCGATGGAGGGGAAGGAGGTGCAGCGGGGTGCCGGCTTCTAAGACGACGATGTGGGACGGGGGAGCGACTAGGCGGACGAGGTTCCGGCGGCGGCGCAGATCGCAGATGGGCGGCGGCGCAGTTCGCAGATGGGCGGCGGCAGCGGCGCAAGCGGTCGAGGCGAAGCTCGATCGTGCCGGACTGGACAGTTTGTGGACTAAGGATCGACTAAGTCCCTGCTTCTTTCCTGACGTTGGGCTCAGTCCTCGTCACGAAAGCCCAATAATTGGCGCGAATGGCCCATTATTTTCATGGTTCCGCGCGCAGACGGGCCGCGCTGCAGCCGAAAAACAGTCGCGACGGACCAAAACTAATCGTGACGGCCCATCCTGACGGTTGAGCCGAAGCGACGCGAAAGAAATCAGTTGATCGTGACGGTTCCACTAATCGTGAAGGTTATTCGCCCAGTCGTCGCGATTGTCTCGGTCTTTCGCGTCAATCGGCCTTCCACGTCACGAACGTGTAGTTACGCGTGACGGACGCCCCGGAACCGCCACGAACGTACTTGGCCGTCACGATTTTCACAGTTTCGGGTAGTGTAGCTGACCTAATTAAGCCATGACTCACCGAATTTGCATGAGGATTAATGTTGAGCACTTGAATCTATCTTTCCCTAAGAAGCTCTTAGAGGCTGGTAGGTGCTAACCCTCGTGGCATAACATGATGAGTTTGGCGTGTTTGCCAGTGCTAGTGCCTCAGCACAGCTCCTTCACTAAGTGCAAACCGTAGGAAGATTGTGAATCAATCGTATACTCACCACCATTTACAAATAAGGGTGTACAAGTTTAACATTTCTAGTCACTTTCGACTGGGGTGACTAGAGAATTAATAGAGATACGGACCTTGGTAGCCAATGCCAAGGAGTCGTAAATCCATTAGGAAGGACAAATTTTAGCAGAAGGAGCTGCTACAGTTGGGTCCCTCCTCCACGTAAGAGAAGAGAGAGCGACAAAAAGAAAATCGTAGGAAAACAACGCCGGTGTTATCAAATCTTTACAATCGGCCTGTCAATTGAGATGTTGCGTCCCAAACAGATGACAGAATCACATAAACCAGCCTCGCTCGCTCGTGTTGCACATCAGCCCCCAATCGATATCCGGGCCTCGTTGTGCCCAGCATTTCGTCGTCCACAAGACCACAACAATCATAAGCAAGTACGTACGAATATATACGGTTGCTCAACCAAAAAAAAACGAGTATACGGAAACCTCTAAAACAGACGTGTAAGAACATGTATTATTGACTGATATATAGTGATACTCCCGTATGCCACAGTCTGGACACAATTTTCATTTCACAACACCCTTACGCATGCATCAGCGGCACGCTAATAATGAGTAGTAATGACCAGCTACTAGTTGTCGCCGACGCCATACGAGCTCCGTCTGGGCGGAGGCGGCGCCGACCATGGTAAGATCGATCAGATGGCGGCCGGGCAGAAGATGACCTTGAGCTCGCGGGGCGCGAGACACCTCTGCGGAACGGGCTCCACGTCGCTGTCGCCCACCCGCGTCAGCGGGCACCGCTGCTTGAAGTATCCGTAGTCCCCCTTGCACGCCACCACCATGCCGTGTTTGTCGACGACGCGCTGGTTCACGGGGCAGCCGTCGTTGAGGTTCACGGGGCAGCCGAGCACCGGGCACTGCCCGCCGCCGATGAACTGCGGGCTGACCGCCGCGCCCACGTTGAACCCGTCCTTGAGGCTGACGCTGTAGGTGGCCAGGTCCGCCCCGGGCCCGGCATCGGCCGAGTGCACGACCAGCTGCACCACCGTCATCGGCGGCGCCGTCCCCGTCTCACAGCTCGTCGGCGGCGTGCAGCCGGTGCGCGCCACCACGCGGCCGGCCCAGAAGGTGGCCGGGAAGGGGAAGGAGACGAGCCCGCGGCCGTTGCCGTCGAGCTGGATGGTGTTGTCGGCGATGGAGGGGAGGCCGTCGATGGGGGTGACCAGCGGGTACACGGGGAAGGGGCAGAGGTTGTGCATGGTCAGCTTGGTGTCCACCGCCGATGCCGCCACAACTGCGGCCGCCGCGAGCAGGAAGGCGAGGGCGAGGCGCTCCGCCATGGCAGCCATCTGCTCTTGTTTCTTGGCTTTGCAGCTAGGGTGGTGAAGTGGGAATCCGGTGAAGTGGGTGTGGGTTTTAGAACGCAGGTGCAGGCTGGTTATATAGGCAGGCGGCAAGATCCAGCTGGTTGGTGAGGATTGCTTCGCTTTCGTGCACACTGTTCACAACACGCCCAAACAAACAAACGAGTGGCAAAGTTCACCGGAGCTGCTGTATAAGTGTTGGGTTCAAGTGAACCCAATAAAATACACGTAGTATCCTTTTTTTTAGATATAAAAGACACTCAAGTGCTCAACTTTGAATTAACAAAGCCACGAACGGCGAGATTGATATAAAGTGCTGAATCCAGCTTACAGAACGACATCACACACCCACACGAACTACCGAAGAAGCTACAGCCGGAAGCGCAACCAACAAGCTCAGCCAACGCGCCTACGAGGACTCGGAGGAGAGGTGGAGTCTACAGTGTCGGGCCGGACCTCACTCGAGAGCGAGCCATTTTCACGCGCGCCTCAACAGACCTCCTCCGTCGCAGAAACACCACCGGAAGTCGACCACCACCGGGGACCGAGCCAAGATGCTCACAAATCGAACAACAGCGCCAAGGAAGCTCGACAAGGGAAGGGCAGGAGCAAGCCTTGCCGAAGATCACCGAAGAGTCACCTCCGACACGACCGTCGGAGAGCCTTGTGATGTGGGCTCCAAGACGGTGTCTTCAAGAAGAGCACAACACCGGAGTGCCGCTACCGCCCGATCCGGGGATCTTGGGTTTTCACCCGGAGCACGAAAGGGGGCAGGGAGAAGCCACAACGACGCCTTCAAGAAGGAGACGACGTCCGTGGACGCCGCCGCCGTGGCCCTGGAAGAACCAGGGCGAGATTTTCCTCTCGGCATCACCTCCCCACCACCCAGACATGGCGAGGGCCACCACCGAGGTGACAGCCACCACGCCCCCACAGAACGCAACTCGCTAAGAACCATGACAACCCCATGTCCATGGCCCCAGCCAGCACCAGAACCTCGGGCTCTGTAACACCCCAAATTTTTAAAAAAAACAAAGAGAAAATGAATTTCCTTTTTCCAAAAATGAGAACCAACAAAAACTTTTCTTAAATAGAGTGCTATGCTTAGTGCTCATACCTATTACTTGTGTTTTTGCCATGATGAGTGTAATTATGCTTATGGGATAAACCCTAAAACCTTAAAGTGATCAAGTGAAGATCACAAACCAAATAAAAATAAAAGAGAAAGAAATCAAATAAGAAAAACCCAAAACCCTAACCTTCTCAAAAATCATTTGGATCTATTTTGAGAAACCAAGATAAAAGAAAAAGACATATGTGGGCCTATAGCTCTAATATATAAATTTTGAACTCTACCATTCTTTCTTCTCTAAATAGTGATGAACCATGGTAAACCCCACTAAGACCTAAACCCCATCTTCATTATCACCATCTATGTAAAACAAAATAAAAAGAAATGATATTAAATAATAAAGGCATATGCAAGCCTATGGCTACTTTGTGCAAATGCTCCAACTTTGAGTGTTGACCTGGGTATATGATTTGAAATACATCAACACACCCAACTAAGTAATTATCAACCAATTCAAGTGAGAAAGAAAATAAAATCAAACATATGCATAGAGGTATATGTGTCTATGGCTATTTTTGTAAAACTTTACCCT